>NC_137502.1:27644555-27652055 GCF_041902795.1 Electrophorus electricus
ACTTCTCCAACTGATATGAAAGATTTGTTTGATGGCCTTCACATGTGCTGTGGTGGTAGTGGTGGTGACGATGGTGGCGATGAAGACATTGATGGTTTAGTGACTGGTAGTGAGGAGAAGTGAGTATTCCTGGGGGCTGGAATTTGGTCCAAATTCACTTCTGTCTTGTTCAGAAGAGTGACTGCAGGTATCTTGAGATCAATACTAACCACAGCTGCCTTACCCCACACCTCACATTACCTTGCATTGCCCCACACTGCCCCACACTACCCCACACCTCACACTACCAGGACAGAGAATAGTCTCCATGCTTGTCTTCCATGAGACCTGAAGCATGTTATTTCAAGCCGAGCTGTATTTGAGGTTCAAAGTACTCGAGGTACAGATCTGGCTTTGACCTTTGACATCATGTATGGTCCATTGGTCCATTGTAGGTGACTATCAAGGATTTTAAATCTGATGCAGGCAGCTACTGGAAACCAGTGAAGGGAGTGCATCAGTGGAGTGATTGTGAACTTTGTAAGATTGAAGACCAGTCGTGCTGCTACATTCTGGACAAGTTGTAGAGGTCTTGGACGAAGACCAGCAAGCAGCGAGTTGCAGTAGTTGAGCTTTGAGATGATGAGACTACACAAGCACCTGGGCGGCTTCCCACCAAACTGAACTCAGACAACCAAATAAAGACCAGTTCCATCCTTTTTTCTCCCCAGGTGGACCTACCAGGAGTTCTTCAGCCGCTACCGGGTTCTGATGAAGCAGAAGGACGTCCAGTCAGACAAGAAGATGACCTGCAAGAATGTTCTAGAAAAGCTGGTCCAAGTACGAGTATTTCTCTGTACCTTTAACAAGAGGTCTGTAGACCTCAGTTGCTAAAATGCACGTTAAAGTTTATTTCAGTTAAATAAAGGATTTACAAAGCCCAAGAAATGGCCCAGTCCTTCCTTCCAGAACACATTCATCTTCATCTTTACCTTCATCTCCTCTCCAGGATCCAGACAAGTACCAGTTTGGCAAGACAAAGATCTTTTTCCGGGCGGGACAGGTGGCTTACCTGGAGAAGCTCCGTGCGGATAAACTGCGTGCCGCCTGCATCCGCATCCAGAAGACCATCCGCTGCTGGCTGGCACGTAAGAAGTACCTGCGTGTGAAACGGGCGGCCATCACCATCCAGACGCACGTGAGAGGACACCAGGCCCGATGGTGAGAGGCAGAGATGCGTGCGCATGCACAAACACACACACACACACATACACACAAGGGCTCTATAACACACATTCACACTTTTTGGCCCTTTATCATTTGTGAAGCTGCAAATGAGCCTGTTGGGCTGCCATAGTCAGAGCCTCTGGCTTGTGTGTGAGGTGCGCATTGTGTTTCTGGGGTTAACGGCGCCTCCCTGTGTCCTGCGCACAGCCTGGCCACTTTCCTGCGCCGGACGAGAGCCGCCATCGTCATCCAAAAGTACCAGCGCATGTATGTGCAGAGGACACGCTATCAGCGCATGCAAGCTGCAGCCCTCGCTGTGCAGTGTATTCTCCGAGCATATGTGGCCAGACAGCAGTACAAGGCGGTACGCTCACACACACTCTCTCACACACTCACACACTGGCACACACACACACTCACAGGCACACCGTCCTACACACACATGCAATCTAACGTCATATCTGCTCAGGTCCGCTAGGCTGATGTGTGCCAGTCTGGTTATAATTAAAACTACAGCAACTGCACAGTCATCTCAGGCATGGCACACATGAGATGTGCTGGCACCCGCGGTTGTACTGGGAGAACTGTGGGTTTACTAAGACATTCAATCTGAGAAAAAGCCGCAGGGAGAGAGAGCAGCGCAAGGGCGGCCGGTGTCAGCCAGCGTTTGGGAGCGCTGCTGCAGGGCAGAAGATCCTGCTGTAGAGATCCATCTACAACAGAGATGTGTGTTTGTGATGTCACTTTGGGAAAAGCCATGGCGATGGTCTTGTGATCAGAGAGTGGAGGGGACGGCCCCCCGCTGACGGACAACAGCAGCTGCCACTGTCCTGCCCCCCCACACACTGACACACACTAAAACACACACTCTCAGCCTCTCATGCAGTCTCTGTTATTTGTGCTGCTCTCCCTGCTCAGTTTACTAAGAGCTGTAAGAGATGTGTAATCTTTGTAGGATGGAGAGGCAAAAGGGGAAATGTGCAGAACAGATTGATTTTGGAAACTTTGGGTCAGGAACCATCTTAATAGTTTAGCTTTTCTCTGTGTGTGTGTGTGTGTGTGTGTGTGCGCACGTGTGTTTGTTGCTTGTGTGTGTGTGTGTGTGTGTGTGTGTGTGTGTGTGTGTGTGTGCGCACGCGTGTTTGTTGCTTGTGTGTGTGTGTGTGTGTGTGTGTGTGTGTGTGTGTGTGTGTGCGCACGCGTGTTTGTTGCTTGTGTGTGTGTGTGTGTGTGTGTGCGTGCGCACGCGTGTTTGTTGCTTGTGTGTGTGTGTGTGTTTTGCTCCTCCTGTGCAGCTTCTGCGGGAACACAAGGCCATCATCATCCAGAAGATGGTGCGCGGCTGGCTGGCGCGTCAGTGGTACCAGCGCTCTCTGGAGGCCGTGGTCTACCTGCAGTGCTGCGTGCGCCGCATGCGCGCCCGGCGCGAGCTGAAGAAGCTGAAGATCGAGGCGCGCTCCGTCGAGCACTACAAGAAGCTCAACATCGGCATGGAGAACAAGATCATGCAGCTGCAACGTCGCATCGATGAGCAGGTGACCTCGGACGCCCTTGGCCCGCGCCGACACTCGCACCTCTCGGTCTGAAATCAGGGTTAGCAACACTGTGTGAGCAACACTCTGGCCTTGGGAGAGAAGCCCCTGGTGGCAGAATCGGTACGGGGCAGCTGGTGGAGGAAAGGCAGCAGCGTGACGGATTCCCTGACGTCTCTGCTTCCCTGTTTGCTGCAGAACAAGGAGAACCGCACGCTGAGCGAGCGCTTGAGCAGCACAGAGAGCACGCACGCTGCCGAGAGCGAGCGCACGCGGCGGGAGCTGACGCGGCTCCGCGGTGCAGAAGACGAGGCCAGGAACAGCGCCAACCGCGTGGCCAGCCTGCAGGAGGAGCTAGAGCGCCTCAAGGTGGAGCTGCAGAGCACGCAGAAGGAGAAGAAGGCCATCGAGGACTGGGCCCAGACGTACCAGGACGAGATGGAGCAGGTGAGGGCGTGTGGGGGTGAGGTCATGAAATACCTGCTATGCATGAGCCCAGATGTGTGTAAAGTGACAATGTTGTGAATTTGTCCTGATTGTACCGTTGCGTGCGTGTTGTGCTTCAGATGATCTCTGAGCTAAAGGAACAGAACCATCTACTGAAGAATGAAAAAAATGACCTGAACCGGCTGATTCAGGAACAGGGCCAACAGTGGACAGGTAGAGCTGCCCTTACTAAACACGATACACAGAAACCTGTTGGCCCTGCCCTACTCGTTAACCACCCAACCCTTACCCCCACTGTACTACTGATACACTCATCACTGTACTACTGATAGAACTATGATGTACAGTTGGGGAATGTGTATATTATGTGTATATTTTAAGGTAAAGGTGTGTCTGTTATTAAACTGCTGTGTGTTTTCTGTAGAGAAAATGCAGAGGGCGCTGAAGGAGGAGACATCTCAGCTGGAGAGTGATCTAAACGAGGAGCGCTCTCGCTATCAAAATCTCCTCACAGAGCACCTCCGCCTGGAGGAGAAATATGATGACCTGAAAGAGGAGATGACTCTTACCATGGTACACACACACACACACACACACACACACACAGACACACACACACACAGACAGACAGACAGACAGACACACACACACAGACAGACAGACACACACACACAGACAGACAGACAGACAGACACACACACACACAGACAGACACACACAGACACACAGACAGACAGACACACACACAGACACACACACACACACAGACAGACACACACACAGACACACACACACACACAGACAGACACACACACAGACAGACACACACACAGACAGACACACACACAGACAGACAGACACACACACACACACACACAGACAGACACACACACAGACACAGACAGACAGACAGACAGACACACACACAATGCAGGACAATCTAAAAACACACGTTGATACGGCACACGTCATCTTTGTCAGTTAGAGCTGGGTAATATGTCAGGAGTAAGATGTTCCAGCACTTCAGTTCACTCGGTGCACAAGCCTGGAGCGCACAAACACCCAAACACCCAACCATGCAGCACCCAGCACCTGGACTACTACGTGTTAAGTCACTGCGCAATGTTGAGTCCATTTACATCCATAGTTTAGGTAAGAAAGGACCGACTGTCGAAGGAGGGCAACAGTGAAAATAGCTGGTCAGTGTTTTAGATGTGTGTTTTAGACAGTACACTGGATAGTGTCTGAGAAGCGTGTTGTGCTGTAATTTACCATGATAATGATGGCAGTATGATCTGCTCTCCACTACTATCAATTTATCAGTCAACTTTGTGTGTATTTGTATGGCATTTACTTAAATACATAAATAGGTGTTAGTCGATAACACCAAAAACACGGCAGCATGGCCTGATCACCACTCAATCTTTCAGAATGTCCCCAAACCGGGTCACAGGCGAACTGACTCCGCCCACAGCAGCAACGAATCTGAATACACATACGAGTCCGAGGAGGGGTCCCGCGGAATGGAGGTGGGTCACACGAGATTAAACAGTACATCAGATGCTGCATTACTTGGATGTGTTCTTTGGACAGTGGGTTGACATGTGAGGTGAATCTAAGTGTGTCATGGCACATGGCGCCCCCTGCAGGACGTGACCAAGGGCGCGCTGGACATGGCTCTGGTCCTGAAGTTACAGAAACGTGTGTCAGAGCTGGAACAGGAAAAGCAGGGTCTACAGAATGAGCTCGACCGCAGAGAAGAGCAGTTTCAGCGGGCTAGAGCCAGGGTGTGTAAACACACACGTGCATACACAGAAGCAAACGCACGCATGCGTGCTCGAACACACACAGAAGCATGCACATACACACAAACAAATGCAGATTCATGAAACAGTGGTGTGTTGTCTTCCCATTGTTACTGATTCACCACTGTTGATGGAGCGTTGCAGTTGCTGGTCAGTTACACTGGAGCGTTGCAGTTGCTGGTCAGTTACACTGGAGCGTTGCAGTTGCTGGTCAGTTACACTGGAGCGCTGCAGTTGCTGGTCAGTTACACTGGAGCGCTGCAGTTGCTGGTCAGTTACACTGGAGCGCTGCAGTTGCTGGTCAGTTACACTGGAGCGCTGCAGTTGCTGGTCAGTTACACTGGAGCGCTGCAGTTGCTGGTCAGTTACACAGGAGCGCTGCAGTTGCTGGTCAGTTACACTGGAGCGCTGCAGTTGCTGGTCAGTTACACTGGAGCGCTGCAGTTGCTGGTCAGTTACACAGGAGCGCTGCAGTTGCTGGTCAGTTACACTGGAGCGCTGCAGTTGCTGGTCAGTTACACTGGAGCGCTGCAGTTGCTGGTCAGTTATACTGGAGCGCTGCAGTTGCTGGTCAGTTATACTGGAGCGCTGCAGTTTCTGGTCAGTTACACTGGAGCGCTGCAGTTGCTGATCAGTTACTGGTCAGTTACACTGGAGCGCTGCAGTTTCTGGTCAGTTACACTGGAGCGCTGCAGTTGCTGGTCAGTTTCTTGTCAGTTACACTGGAGCGCTGCAGTTTCTGGTCAGTTACACTGGAGCGCTGCAGTTGCTGATCAGTTACTGGTCAGTTACACTGGAGCGCTGCAGTTGCTGATCAGTTACACTGGAGCGCTGCAGTTGCTGGTCAGTTTCTTGTCAGTTACACTGGAGCGCTGCAGTTGCTGATCAGTTACTGGTCAGTTACACTGGAGCGCTGCAGTTTCTGGTCAGTTACACTGGAGCGCTGCAGTTACTGGTCAGTTTCTTGTCAGTTACACTGGAGCGCTGCAATTACTCCTTTGTCATTCTCAGGACGATGAACAGCATAAGAAAGCTCGCAGTGCAGAACTGGAGTACGAGTCTCTCAAGGTAACACACACACATGGAACTTAGCAAACGTCCAGCTCTTGCTCAGACCGATCCAGTCTGCACTTGGGTGTCTTGATGCGGATTCACATCAGAACTGACCGTAACCCTGCTGCTGTAGAACCTACAGAAAATGTCCAGCTCATTTATCTGCTCACCCTGATTGTTTTGTACTGTCACTACACGTACGTGTTAAGAATCTCGCGCTCTCACTTGCCCTTACCCTTCAACCTTCCCCCCAGCGCCAGGAGCTTGAATCTGAGAATAAGAAGTTGAGACACGACCTGAGTGAGATGCGCCAGTCCTTGATGGGCAGTGTGGGTGCCAGCTCAGCCGCGCCAGGTTCACCCGCATACAAGGTTCTCCTGGACCAGCTCAACGCCTCCACCGAGGAGCTGGAGGTCCGCAAGGAGGAGGTGCTCATCCTCCGTTCGCAGCTCGTCAGTCAGAAGGAAGCCATGCAACACAAGGTCAGAGGTCACACAAGGTCATGTAAGGTCAATCGCCCCCTCCCACTGCTGGGCTACAGAAAGATTTCACTCAGGAACGCTGACTCAGCTAGGGTTAGGTTAGGGTCAGTTAGGGTCAGGGGTTATTGATTAAGGAATAGTCATAAGGATTAGTGTTAAAGATTAGGTTTAAGGATTAGCGTGAGGGCAATGGTTAGGGCTAACTCAGTTAGGGTCAGGGGTTATGGATTAGGGTTAGGGCTAACTCAGGATCAGGGGTTAGGGTTAGGGTTAGCTTAGTTAGGGTCAGGGGTTATGGATTAGGGTTAGGGCTAACTCAGGATCAGGGGTTATGGGTTAGGGTTAGGGTTAGCTTAGGGTCAGGGGTTATGGATTAGGGTTAGGGCTAACTCAGGATCAGGGGTTATGGGTTAGAGTTAGGGCTAACTCAGTTAGGGTCAGGGGTTATGGATTAGGGTTAGGGCTAACTCAGGATCAGGGGTTATGGGTTAGAGTTAGGGCTAACTCAGTTAGGGTCAGGGGTTATGGATTAGGGTTAGGGTTAGCTTAATTAGGGTCAGGGGTTATGGATTAGGGTTAGGGCTAACTCAGGATCAGGGGTTATGGGTTAGAGTTAGGGCTAACTCAGTTAGGGTCAGGGGTTATGGATTAGGGTTAGGGCTAACTCAGGATCAGGGGTTATGGGTTAGAGTTAGGGCTAACTCAGTTAGGGTCAGGGGAACCTTTTCTTCGGCTATGTTTTAAAATATCTTTTTAGAGTGATTAAAACACATTTTTCTGAAAGTGTGTTCTCAGTGAAGATCTTTTTATCTGATGGTGATGACCACATACTTTGCCACATTAATTGCATTTCTCTGCTGTGATATTTCATTAGGTTATACACTAATGAGCTGTGTGTTTAGTTGATTTTGTCAGTAACTTGTTTCACTCTCTCATTTTCTAACTTTGTGTCTCTCACACTGCTTTCGCCAAAGG
>NC_137502.1:27662055-27734555 GCF_041902795.1 Electrophorus electricus
ATTTGAACTTAAATCTTTTCTTAGTACAACCCCAACCTAGATCTGGAATGTACAGAAACGCCCCATGAGTCTCACCCTCAGTTACCTACACGGTTGTTCCTTGAGTGTTAATAGATTTTAAAACCTTAAAATAAAATTATTTTAAGAGCATGTTGCATTAAAAAGGTTTAAACTAATACTTCTAATAAAATGGGCAGGTTCTTTTTGTGTTTGTTTAGATTTTTGTCGTTGTTTATTTGAAACATCTTGTGATGCAGTGGAAATGCTGCAGGGCCATAGAGAGACCAGTGCATACGCCGCCTGCTCAGAGACAGGGAGCAAGAACCCCACTCCCTCTGACTTGTGTTCTCACACACACGCACACCAGTCAGCTGTGTATCTGACAGGGGACTCTAACCAGGGACACCAGACCCTCTGTTTTGCCTGTACTACATTAAATGCCTTATTTATAGTTCAGGATTAGTGGACTTTAATCTCATCTAGCTGTGCACATCTCGTCCTGTTGGCTCTCGACACCATCTCATGTTCCAGTGAGGTGACGGTGAGATCAACCAACAGTTCCTTCTGAAACCGTGCAGCGGCAGGAGAATGTTTCCCCTTGATGTTTCATCCAGTGTGGCCATGGCACCCTTTCTGTGCTCTGCTTTTGCTTCATTTTGTTTTGTTTGTCAAAGTGGACAACTGGGATTATTCTGGAACAAAATGTCTGAAACAAGCTGAAAGTATTATTATTCAAGAGTATTTTATTTATCACTTCTTTTGGATAAAGCCTTATCTTGCCATGGAAACCATGATGTTTTTTGTTCCTGTTCCCTGTATATTTATTTACCATCATTCTCACAAGGAAAGCAAACCCTGACCTGGAAACAGTGCCGCATTGTTGTAGTTTCGTATTTTATGCACTTTTAACAGCATTAGCAGGGGGAAAAAAATATAAAAATAATAACTTTTTTTTTTCTGTACAGAACAGCGTGCCACGAGCTGCTTGTGTCTGATGTACCTGGCCTGATTTGGCCAACGCATAGTTCAGTCCAATACATTATCCGACTCCTGTATTGTGCGTGTGATCCCTACAGATCTCCATCAACACATCTGATACGAGTTGCACTAAACCATCTTTCTAAATGATGATGAAGTGCACACGCTCAGTCTGTGGATGTATCGTTATATAATGAGGAGAGATGCAGCAGTTGGACTCGCCATCCCGCGCCTGTATAAAAGCGTCGCCTCTTTCTCTCTAATTCGCTCATCATCTCGTAATATTCAATAGTGCGGTTCACGGGTGGCTTGGCTTTTTTTTTTTTTTTTCTTTTTTTTTTTTTTTTGAAACAGCCATGACGGAATGAATGACAGTGAATATGTTGTGTTGAAGAAGAACTGTAATTAATCTCTGTAGCTCTAACAGGTACATGTGTAATTGAGAATCCATGAAGTAAGGTACAAATGTCGAAACTTGTTTGAGTCAAATAAACGAATTAAGCACTACGTTTGGTCTTATGTTTCCTACACTGCGGTTTGTTAAATAAGCATCAGTTAAACTGGAGCACTTTTTATACGTAGTACTCGTACTTCAAGTAACTGAAATAAAGTTGAACGTTTGCTGTCAGTCGATGCCAGGTTACCTCTGTCATCCTACTCTTACCCAGATCTAACAAATGCTCTAGAGTTTTTCTAGATGTGTCATTTGGTTCTGGAGATTATTGTCTTTCAATTAAGGACCAAAGACAACTGAATTCCAGTAAAGCGGGCACTCGTGAAGTTATTAAAAATCAGGTTGAGTGAAACAGCAAGAATAGTTAACACCTCCAGTAGAACTACGGTCCAGTCATTGCCCTTTTCCTGCTGGTTTTGTTTTTTAGAGCAGAACCTCTATCACACTACTCAGACAACATCATTCTTATTTCCCTGTAGGACATTTTTCTGGCATCCATCCTATTTTCACCGTTTGTGGGGGAGAGACAAAGATCCCACAGCTCCCTCTAGTGGGGATATGCTGTCATTACCAGTCCGCTTCTGACTCGTCTCCTAATTCTAATTTATCACCTGCTTCTCTTTTTTTTTTGTCCCTTCTGGTAGTCCAACAACCTCCAAATATGTTGATATCACCTGAAGCATTTTCTTGTGTGGAAATTCTCACATTTGCTACATAATTCCTCTTAATGGGAATTTGCCTATACAGATTTATTTATTTGAAGATTTTATCTTTTATTTATGCCTCTTACTTTCATCACCAAAACTTTGTGTGGTCTCCAGATAATTAGGTCTATTATAAAGAACATAAGAAGGCTCATTTTGTCTCATTTCAATGTTTATAATCCTGTAAAATTGCTAATATACATATCTGAACTTAAATATATTCAGAATGGAACCCTTAATAGATTTTTCCTTTCATAGACATTTAAGTTTAGTAGCAGCGTTTCAAGCAGGTGTCAGTAAGAGGTTCATATGTAGCAGGTTGCCAGAGTGCGACTGCTATTTCAGATGTCTTGTTGACGGTCCTGGGTAATGCCTGCACAGAGCTCGGAAGCTTAAAAAGCTTAAAGGAGATTAATGGTTCTGCATTTCAGCACCTCACAGAACACTCTCAGGACACTCTCAACACATACAACACACTCTCAGGACGCTCTCAACACACTTAGCACACTCAATACAACACACTCTCAGGACACACGCCCTGACAAACGTCACTCAGAAGGTAAGCTCTGATTTGATTGGACTTTTATTTGAGAGTCAAATCTGCAAACAGCAAATTGAAACAAATGAAAAACCTAAATTGTTAAAACAAGATCTTTATATGAGAAGAAGCAAATCCGATCTGTGGTCTCCTGGCGCTCAGACCAGACCTGCACTAACATGACCAGTATGCTCTCAGTAGTCTTTTGAGTGGTCAGCGGTTTAGCCCTGGACTACATGAAATGTCCGTACTGTTTTCTGCACTAAGCAGAATGTCCTTGTTGGACTTGTCTTAATGGTCAGCCCCTGAATGAGTCAAAATATGTTCATAATGTGGGAATTTGGATATGTGTGGAATTTTCAGATAAGCATTTTCCTTTATTTTTTACCAACTAGGAAAAAAATGGCTTTCTAAATGTTCTAATTGTGTAAATCAGTCAGATGATAAGTAATCAACTGTCAAAAGATATTTTAGCCACCTTTCTAGTGGTTTAACCGAGGTGTGCGTGGAGATGGTGGTAGATTAGTGTGTGTGTGGTTTGTCTGGAGTATATGGGGTGTGTGTAAATAAAGGCTACTTTATTTCTCAGTTGTGTCCTGGAGAAATTAAAAATTTTGTTTGGTTTTCTCTCTTATGTTATCCTGCCGATTCCTTGGTCTTTTATGGCCTACACTCGGCCCCTCACAGAGATGTGTGACCACACATTTGTGGCCATCACATTTGGCCCCTGCGACAGCTGCACCCTGAACAAACCACTGATGAACATCTATCTGCAGAACGAACCTGTGAACTACTGCTCACTGTGTGTGGAGATGGTAGGAGATTTGTTTGTATGTATGTGTGTGTGTGTGTGTATACTTAGTAGGAGATTACTCTGTGTGTGTGTGTGTGTGTGTGTGTGTGTGTGTGTGTGTGTGTGGACATGGTAAGAGATTTCCATCAAAACTGAAAAAACCTTTTTTTGGCATTTACATTAATAGATCTGTGTGATGTGATATGCCTATTATCTGTGTAACTGGGTTTCCTCCTACTCCTGATCTAAGTGACCAACCATGTCAAGTCAATATTCCAAGCCAAGAGGAAGCTTCATTGTATTTGAAGCTATTTTGGAACGAGATACATGTAGTTAGATTCTACAATAACCAACCATCCTGCTCAAAGACTAAAGGCATTTACCTTATAACAGCAGCTATCGAAATGTAAAGAAATGCCTCGATAGCTTAGTTACAATGACCCTACTGGTTTAGCTTTAGTGTAGTGGCTGATGAGACAACTTAGCCTCAGTGTTGAGTTCAACGGTACAACGCGGGAAATGTTTCTAGTAAAGGACAGTATTCCGTCTGTGGAGGAGAGCCGCTTCGAGCAGAGGCGAGCTGTCAGCGGGCGGCAGTGACAGGCACCCGAAAATGTCCTGCTTATCTTATCAACGTTAACATGCCTCCGGACAGCAACTGCGGGCTGTAAATCACACAGATTCATGGTTGGTGTGCACTGTGATGTGCACGCTGGTAAGCTCGAAGACGGTGGTGAAACAGTTCTATGTCTTACGAGCCGATCCTGACATGCCTCACGATAAAACCCACAACCTGCAGCTGCTTGAAGTTCCGCCGCTGACGTCTGAAGGGAACAGCATCGAAAAACCCAGGCGCCGTCCTCGAGCGCGACTACGCGTCCTCGGTGACGTCAGAGCGCGAGGCGCGTCGGCCGCGCGCTCTGAGCCGGGGCTGCTCGTGCTCCGCGCGTGACGAACGCTGCATCCTAATCGTTTTCTCCATCCTTTGACGTAAAGATGGCCTGCCAGGGACTGACGCAGGGGGAGAACCTGGCGTCGCTCAAGGCCGAGTCGGAGGGTTTAAAGCTGAGGCTGGAGGAGGAGAGAGCGAAGCTGCACGATGTTGAGCGTGAGTGTCGCTTTGGAGAGGAGAAGGGGCCTCGCGAATGCCAGCATCCCTTATCTGCCTCTGGCAGACTCACAGCAGCCATTAACACCACGAAAGCGAGATGATAGCCTGTTTAATTCAAACGCAGTCGATGATATTTACTCCACTTAACTGATTACTACACGAGTTATAGCGAGCTGCGTTTTTGTCATGTTGCTTGTTCGTAAACTACAACTACCGATTGTGTTTAAGTGCTGTTTATAGTAGCAAGAACACCGCCTATGGTTGTAAGCAGACATTTTATTGTACGTAATGATATTTTAAATGAATATTTTAGGTTGAAAATAGCGGCTGCTTGCTATCAAGACTTGCTATGAACTGCCTTAAACTTTTAATCCCAACTGACCAAGACGAGCCGAGAAGCTTTGCGCCGCTCCGTGCGGATAACAGGCACGAAGCCTGCAGGGTAAGGGTTCGCTGATCGTGCGGTATGTGCGCTGTAGTGCACCAGGCAGCGGAGAAAGTGGAGCCGCTGGGACAGCTCGTGACGAAAGCCCGGAGGTCGCTTAAGGGTCACGGGAACAAGGTTCTGTGCACGGACTGGTGCCGCGACAAGAGGAGGCTCGTGAGCTCCTCGCAGGTAACTGCGCGCTTGCGAAAGCACCACGTCACTACTACCCCTGTTCAAGGGCCCTGATTTAGCGGGTTTTGTCTGATCATTTCCAATGTGCCCCTTCCCTCAGATGTGACCTTTATCTTAAAAATGTGATCCATGAGGTCCTCGTATTAATGACTTTTAGGGGTTGTGCAGTTAGTTCAGTATGAAATATAGTAGCTTGTATTGTTTTAAGGTGTAACTGCTATTGTTTTGAATGTTGTTATATTCATTTTGAGTGTTATTTTCATCTTCTTCTTTGTTTAAAATTTTGTAATTCTCTCTCTCTCTATTTTTTTTTTCTGGGGGTTTGTGTGTGTGTGTGTGTGTGTGTGTGTGTGTCTGTGTAAAATTTACTTTTGTAGGATGGAAAGGTCATTGTGTGGGAAGCCTTCACAGCTAATAAGGTAAATTAGTTTTTAAAATTAGTCTTCACAATCAGAATTTATATGATTCTCAGAGTATGAGTTCTGATATAGTATATATAGTATAGCTTAGTGGTTAAGGTACTCGATTTGTAATCAGATTGCCAGTTCAAGTTGCCACTGTTGGGCCGCTGAACAAAACCCTTATGGCATCAGCCATAAATGCACTATTGCCCTCTTATCCAGCATGTCCATACCAAGTGCTGTACACACTGAGTTATAATTCAGTATGAATATGCATGTGGTCTAGTAGGCAGCTGTGGTTATTAAGCAGTGAGAAGGACAGACTTATCTGTATGAAATATGATGTTGGTGTCAGATGGAGGCTGACATTTTTAGTGCCCCACTAATCTTAAATGCTTGTCAGTCTCTTCCACACTTTAAAGAAGATAGACTTTCTATTAACATGCGTGTGTCTGCACACACACACACACACCACATCACATAATTTATATCTATATTAGCACATTGACACACCCA
Organism: Electrophorus electricus; assembly: GCF_041902795.1. Classification (NCBI taxonomy): domain Eukaryota; kingdom Metazoa; phylum Chordata; class Actinopteri; order Gymnotiformes; family Gymnotidae; genus Electrophorus; species Electrophorus electricus. The sequence continues at coordinate 27,668,170 of NC_137502.1, forward strand.
TATTATTACATGTACAAATGTACAGATAACTACATATGGCTCCATTAAAAGCACTCACACTATCACACACACAGCCTTTTTGGTGTGTATACGCAGAGCATGAGTATGTAGCCTAACGCTGTAACCTCTGTGCGCGTGTGTATTATAGGAGCATGCAGTCACCATGCCCTGTACCTGGGTGATGGCATGCGCTTATGCCCCCTCTGGATGTGCAATAGCATGTGGGTAAGTCCTTTTATCAGTGTCTGTTCCAGGATCAGTTCCCCAGATTTTAACTTTGATAAATAGCACAAGCCAACTGGTCCCACAGCAGCTACAAAAAGAGCATATGCTATTTCATCATAATGTGAGAAGCCAAAGGTCTTTACTCTCAGGTTTTGGTGCTTATACGGCTCTAGGGAACATAGCGTGACTCCCCTGGTTCAACACACAAATAAATTTTAATATGAGTCTGAAATAAACATGTAGGTACATTTTTAATTTCTCCTTGTTATGTGTTATGTGACAAAGCACTTTTTTAAGTCGCTCTGGATAAGAGCGTCTGCTAAATGCCATAAATGTAATTGTAAATGCAACCAGTAGCACCTGATAACTATGAAAACTAAACAATGTATTTGATTAGCAAGCAATTTGTGAAAAAAAATTTATTTTCATGTAACATTAAAATTTCTCTCTTTTTCGCCCTCTTCCTTTCATGCTCTCTGTCTCTCTCTCTGTCTCTCTCTCTCTCTCTCTCTCTCTCTCTCTCTCTCTCAGTGGACTGGATAATAAATGTTCTGTGTATCCTCTGTCACTGGATAAGAATGAGAATTTGTCAGCCAAGAAAAAATCAGTGGCTATGCACACCAACTACCTGTCTGCCTGTAGCTTTACCAACTCTGATATGCAGGTGAGTGTATGTGTGTGTGGGTGTGAGTGTGTGGGTGGGTGGGTGATGGTATGTGTGTGTGAGTGTGAGTGTGTGTGTGTGTGTGTGTGTGTGTGTGTGTGTGTGAGTGTGTGTGTGTGTGTGTGTGTGTGTGAGTGTGGGGGTGGGTGTTGGTGTGTGTGTGTGTGAGTGTGTGTGTGTGTGTATGAGTGTGTGTGGGTGTGTGTGTGTGTGTGAGTGTGGGGGTGGGTGTTGGTGTGTGTGTGTGTGAGTGTGTGTGTGTGTGGGAGTGAGTGTGTGTGTGAGTGTGTGTGTGTGTGTGTGGGAGTGTTTGTGTGTGTGTGTGTGTGTGTGTGTGAGTGTGGGTGTGTGTGTGTGTGTGGGTGTGTGTGTGTGTGTGGGGGTGTGAGTGTGTGTGTGTGTGTGTGTGGGGGTGTGAGTGTGTGTGTGTGTGTGTATGAGTGTGTGGGTGTGTGTGTGTGAGTGTGTGTGTGTGTGTGTGTGTGTGTGTGCATGTGAGTGTGTGTGTGTGTGTGTGTGTGTGTATGTGAGTGTGTGTGTGTGTGTGTGTGTGTGTGTGTGTGTATGTGAGTGTGAGTGTGTGTGTGAGTGTGTGTTTGTGGGGGTGTGAGTGTGTGTGGGTGTGTGTGTGTGAGAGAATTTGGAGGGAGTGTTTTTATAATCCCCAGTTCTGTAATGTATTTGTTCTTCTCCAAACTGCTCTGATCTCTGGGGCGTGGGGAGGGACAAGACAGGACTGATGAAGTAGCAGCAGTGAAAGCTTGTGTGTGGTGTTGTCAGCAGTCCAGACCATGCACGAGAGGATACCTGTTTTCTAGGTGGCAACGGTTTCTACTGACATCATGTTTTTTACTTGTTACTAATTGCATGAACTGGAAACAGAAATGACTTTTTTCACAGTGACATTAGAAAATGTCCATTGGTAATGCATTAGGTTTCTGATATATTCTAAAAGCTTATTACTACATTGTAAACATTACACTTGTGAGCACATTGTCTATCTTTGTGGCTTTATTTATTTATATACTTATTTAATTTTATTTTAAATCAAGTTTGAATTCATGTAGGCCATTTGGATTGTAGCACCAGTAGCAGCAGAGAGCTCTGAGACTTTACAGCAGATTATAAACAGGTTATAAACAGGTATATAACGTAACCAAGTTACTGTACTTATGTCTTCACTATGATTGAATTACATTTGTAAATTTTGTAAACAAATTAGACTAAATTTTAATACTGTAGGATGATACTATGGGAATCTTTTGCAGGGTTAATATTCCATCATAATCTAGAGTTAAAACTCTAATTATATGAGATCATTTCCCTGATGTGTTCAGTATCCCCAAATGAACTATTAACAACTAATGAAGCTGTTAATTTCTCTTTAGAATAACGAGGCTGTTCAGTTCTCTATATAATAATGAGGATGTTCAATTTTCTTTCTCTATAATAATGTGGCTGTTCATTTCTCTTTAGAATAATGAGGCTGCTCATTTGTCTTTATAATGTTTCACGATCAGTCCCTTCCATCTCCGTGTTCTGTGTTTTCCATGTCTTTGTGTTTAGTTCCGTTCCATAGTTTCGTTTTGTCCTCACATTGTTTGATTGCGTACACCTGTCCTTCGTTTCTAGTTCATGTATTTAAACCCTGCTGTGTGCCTTGGTCGTGGCTGTTCATTGTTTCGTTGTTTCATGGTTTCATTGTTTGAATGTGTTATGGTTGTTACTTTGTACTCCGTGTCTTTGTGTTTATCTTAGCCTTTCTGTTTCCTAGCCTTAGTTATAGCCTGCTCCCCGTGTGTCCCTTCGTGTGTTGGTTTTGTTTAGTCATGTTTCCTCGTACTCTCCGTGTCGGCTCTGTGAGCCTGGACCGTATAAACGACTCTGATTTTGGATTTGCCGCTATTAAATCTCGCTCCTCTCAGCACATGCAGCCGCCTCCTTACCACTCAACAACACAATGAACAGAACTATGAACAGAACTAAACACATGACAGGGAAAATACGGAACATGGAAGGGACTGACCGCGACATAATGAGGCTGTTCATTTCTCTTTATCTGTAATAATGTGGCTGTTCATTCCTCTTTATCTATAATAACGAGGATGTTCATTTCCCTTTATAATAATGTGGCTGTTCATTTCTCTTTATCTGTAATAGTGTGGCTGTTCATTTCTCTTTATAATAATGAGGATGTTAATTTCTCTTTATAATAATGAGGCTGTTCATTTCTCTGTAATAATGAGGATGTTAATTTCTCTTTATAATAATGAGGCTGTTCATTTCTCTTTATCTGTAATAATGTGGCTGTTCATTTCTCTTTATAATAATGAGGATGTTCATTTCTCTATTTGTAATAATGAGGATGTTCATTTCTCTTTATAATAATGAGGATGTTCGTTTCTCTATCTGTAATAATGCGGATGTTCATTTCTCTTTATCTATAATAACGAGGATGTTCATTTCTCTTTATAATAATGAGGCTGTTCATTTCTCTTTATCTGTAATAATGTGGCTGTTCATTTCCCTTTATAATAATGAGGATGTTTATTTCTCTTTATCTCTAATAATGTGGCTGTTCGTTTCCCTTTATAATAATGAGGCTGTTCATTTCTCTTTCTCTATAATAATGAGGATGTTCTTTTCTCCTTCTCTGTAATGGAAGATGTCTGATGTGCGACCAGCATTCCCATCCTAACCACCCTACACCCTAAGCCCTTACCATATACCCTACACCCTAACCATACACCCTACACCCTACATCCTAATCCTACACCCTAACCCTACATTTCATGGTGTTGTAGAGTGAGTATTTCTCTGCACTCCCCCTGTAAGAACTGTAGTTGCCTACATGCTGCAGCACTTCCTGGAATGTCTGGTTTTTAACATCCTGATGTCATTTGCTTAATTTGCACATGCAACCTGTAGCAGAAGTTGTGTGGTTCTGTGATTCCTCCTGGTGTTCAGCACAAATGCTGTGCTGCTGTCACCTGGTCCTGCCAGGATTATAAATGTGTTTCCTTATTACGTCTGAAATCTGGAGGAGCTCGCGTCACTAATGGCATCTGAACACAAGGGGGCAGTGAAGGCTTCATATTGTCTGTCACCTGCTGGATATTTGTGATTTGAAGAGTGTGTGTGTGTGTGTGTGTGTGTGTGTGTGTGTGTGTTTTACTCCCAGATACTGACCTCCAGTGGTGATGGCACTTGTGCATTATGGGATGTAGAGAGTGGGCAGCTTCTGCAGAGTTTCCATGGACACTCGGCTGATGTGTTGTCCCTGGATCTTGCGCCCTCCGAGACTGGAAACACCTTTGTCTCTGGAGTCAGTAGTCTTCCTCACCTTTTTACTCATCTACTCCTCCTTTCACAATTTCAGATCACCTGCTCACGAACTGATCACTCCTTTCTGTTCACTCCTGCTTTATGCCCAGATCACTCTGTTCTGTTTCACAAAATCTATCAGATATGATTGAATTATTGAGTTATTTCCTGACATATACACTGCTGAAACTTTGTTAGAGCTCCATCTTATCCCATGGGCGTGTGTGTGTGTGTGTGTGTGTGTGTGTGTGTGTGTGTGTGTGCGTGCGTGCATGTACGTGTCAAATCAAGTCAAATTTATTTATATAGCGCTTTTTACAACAGATGCTGTCACAAAGCAGCTTTACAAATGTCCGAGTCCAAGCCCCCGGTGAGAAGCCAAGGGTGACAGTGGCAAGTTAAAACTCCCTAGAGCACGAGGAAGAAACCTTGACAGAAAATGAGTCAAAGGGGGGAGCCCATCCTACTCTGGCTGATAATGAATACTACATTGTGTGTGTGTGTGTGTGTGTGTGTGTGTGTGTGTGTGTGTGTGTGTGTGTGTGCATGTGTTTAGGATTGTCACAATAACTTGAAAGTGTGTGTTTAAGGTGTGTGTGTACACATACTATTTATTGGTTGTTATAAAAAGACAAATATTTGTGGCATGTCTGTTCTTTTTGTTTAGGATGGATATTAAATAGGCTAATGTGTGTGTGTGTGTGTGTGTGTGTAGGGTTGTGATAAAAAAGCTAATGTGTGGGATATGCGCTCAGGCCAGAACATCCAGTCCTTCGAGACTCATGAATCAGACATTAACAGTGTAAAGTAAGTGACTATCACAGCTGTATTTCATTATGCACACTTGTCTATGCGGCATCTGTACTGTGTCTTACAGAAGACAACACAGGCTTTTGCAGAAAAGGGTGTGTTCAAAAGAAATTAGAGCCATTTTCTCCCTTTTGTGTGTGTCTGTGTGTGGGTGTATGCGTGTGTGTGTGTTATACCTGCAGGTACTACCCCAGTGGTGATGCATTTGCTACTGGTTCTGATGATGCTACTGTGAGTGCAAAAATCAAAAATAAATGTATTTTTGTTTGACTTAGGGCACAGAATTATCCAGCTAAATGACCACATAGTCCCCTACATAAACACCACATAAATCCCCTACCTGTCCCCCACCCACTGATTGCTACTAATGGACCAGCAGTCCTGAACAGGTTTATCAAAAGCTTAAAGATTCAAATGAACTGAAAGAGCAAAGAGGCTGGAAGGCCTGAGTTTCAGAAAGTCTCTTCAGATTAAGAACCAGCAGATTATTTTATATATTAACTGTGTGCGTGGTTCATCTGACATTAACGCTTCTAGACAAAGTTACTGACACACCCTGCCATCATGACTGTATGGGATTTCTGAGTTACTCAGGTGACTGGTAGTATAATGAAGCCAAATGATCATATAATCAACCCTCTGCTACTGAAATTAAATGGCCTATTACGGTACAACATCCCACATGATTTTATACAGATTATCCCCCTGTCAGTAATTAATGAAATTGTTGTATTGCAGTGTCGTCTGTATGACCTGCGAGCTGACCGTGAGGTGGCCATCTACTCCAAGGAGAGTATCATCTTTGGGGCCTCCAGTGTGGACTTCTCCATTAGTGGTGAGGGAGACATTACAAGCAAAGTCCAAACCAATAAGTAGACTAGCTACTAGCAGGTGGCTCATACTGACCAATAGCTGGGTGTTTCTAAAGCACAGCTATTCCTCCTGCATTCTTACGGATACAAACAAATCTGGGAGACCTTTGGTGACCCAGTGTAATTTATTTATATGATGATAATGGTGCAGCTGTAGATTGTTTTTATAAACCTCTAAGGCATGTTCCAGAAAGGCACTGTAGCGTAAGGCTAGCAAACTATTAGAGCGTTGAAGACAATACCCATTCCAACAGTGCAGCGATCATTGTGTTTTTGAAAAACACACCCAGTTAACAGGTCAGTTTTAGGTCTGGTTCTACAAGCACAGAGGCGTTCCGTGCACACCAGCGACGCTGTGCCGCTCTCCTTGTGCTATTGTGAAAGACAATCCCGTCTGGGCCTTTGTTCACCACATGCAGAGACTCTCTCTTTCCCTTCTACCCCCTCTATCCCTGAACCCTTTGACGTTTCCTGAATGTAAACATTTTCAAACAGATGTTCTTGAGTATAGATTAAGATATATATATATATATATATATATATATATATATATATATATATATATATTTTTTTTTTTTTTTTTTTTTATTTGAACAAGGTCACAACATGCCACTGAAAACAGGGTGCATCATCTGATAAACTTATTAATATATAAACTCCTAATATTTTGGAATAAACTATTCTTAATATATTGTAGAAGTTTTATACGCTGTGTTTTTTGGCTATAAAACAGAGAATGGGGAATTTATCTGGAATTTTTTGCATCACTCATAAACCATAAATGTTACTGATCAGAGGTTATGTAAGTAGTGTTACTGATCAGAGGTTATATAAGTAGTGTTACTGATCAGAGGTTATGGATGTAGTGTTACTGATCAGAGGTTATGTAAGTAGTGTTACTGATCAGAGGTTATGTAATTTCAGCATATTCTGCTCCATTCTGTTTATGCAGCTTTGTAAAGCTTTTGTGGTTTTGAACCAGAAAAAAAGGCCACCCCTTCCACATACACTCACTCACTCTCACTCTCTCTCTCAGGTCGGCTGCTGTTTGCTGGATATAATGACTACACCATAAATGTGTGGGATGTTCTGAAGGGCACCAGGGTGTCCATCTTGTTTGGACATGAGAATCGGGTCAGCACAGTGCGGGTGTCTCCTGATGGTACAGCGTTCTGTTCAGGATCATGGGACCACACCCTGCGAGTAAGAACGGGTCGCTATCTCTCTCTCTCAGACACACACACACACACACACACACACACACAGCCTAACATGAAGCTTCAACCCACACATGAAAAAACAGTGAAGTGAGATCAAAAACAAAGATTATTGTCAAATGGAAACTTAAGGCCTCCTGGTAAATTCCCTTTTGATGTGGGTACGTGGGAGCTCCCATAACACGGGGAAAATTTAAAACAAGCAGAGAGAGCAAAAAAAAAAAAAACCAAGTCTTTAAGAACAATAATGTAACTGACAGATATCTAAAACATTTACATTTACGGCATTTAGCAGACGCTCTTATCCAGAGTGATGTACAAAAGTGCTTTGTCATTTACTCATAGAATACATCATAGCCAGTACAGTAGGGTGGAGTCCAACATGCCAATGAACTAGAATACTGTAGGATACAGGAATCAATGCTGATACCTAGAAGTACAAAATACATAAGGTCTATCTTGAACAATGATAAATGCCATAAACAATAAGTGCTAGAGTTTGTTAAACAACAGAAAAAATACCCTACAATAAGTACTAATTTAGTCAGTCAATATTGGAGCAGTGTCAGTTGTCCTTTAAATATTCTGCAAATGGGCCTTCAGTCTGTGTTTGAAGACTGCAAGGGACTCTGCTGTCCGGACAGCAAGTGGGAGTTCATTCCACCATCTTGGAGCCAGGACAAAATAGTCTCGATGCTTGTTGTCCATGACACCTGAAGCAAGTTATTTCAAGCCCAGCCGTACTTGAGGTTCGAAGTACTCAAGGTACGGATCGAGCTTTGACTATTGACCTCATGTATGAAGGGGCTGGTCCATTTTTGGCTGTGTAGGCAAGCATCAAGGTTTTAAATCTGATGCGTGCAGCTATAGGGAGTCAATGAAGGGAGTGCAGCAGCAGTGGAGTAACGTGTGAACTTCGGAAGATTGAAGACCAGTTGTGCTGCTGCATTCTGGACAAGTTGTAGAGGGCTGATGGCTCTTAGAGGAAGACCAGCAAGTAGCGAGTGCAGTAGTCTAGCTTTGAGATCACAAGAGACTGCACAAGCACCTGGGTAGCTTCCTGCGAGAGAAAGGGTCGAATCCTTCATATGTTACAAAGGAGGAATCTGCAAGACCAGGTTAGATTAGAAACATGAGTTCAGAACGACAACTGGTTGTGAAAAGTTACGCCCAGGGCACGGACAGCTTCGGATGGTGATACCAAGGAGTTCTCAAAGGAAACTGTGAGGTCATGGTAAGGGTTGGGAGTACCTGGGATATACAGAAGCTTGGTTTTACTGGGGTTTAGCTTCAAGTGGTGGGCTGTCATCCATGATGCGATGTCAGTCAAGCATGAGATACGTCTGGAGACCTGCGTGTCAGAGGGTGGAAAAGAAAGAAATAATTGAGTGTCATCAGCATAGCAGTGGTAGGAAAAACCATGAGAAGATATTACATCACCAAGAGAACGAGTATACAAAGAGAAGAGAAGGGGGTCTAATACTGAGCCTTGTGGAACACCAGTGGAGAGTCTACACGCTTTGGATGTGAATCCTCTCCATGTCACCTGATAGGACCGTCCCTCCAGATAGGACTGAAACCATCTCCAAGCAGAGCCAGTCACACCAAGCCTGGAAAGAACAGTGAGGAGGATGTTGTGGTTCACAAAGGCTGCCGAAAGGTCTAGAAGAATCAAAACAGATGACAGTTTGGCAGCTTTAGCGGCATGAAGTTTCTCAGTCACTGCTATGAGGGCTGTTTCTGTAGAATGTGCCGGTTTGTAGCCTCACTGATTGGGATCATGCAGCTGGTTCTGGGTGAGAAAAAGAGGCAATTGATTATAAACCGCTCATTCAAGGGCTTTTGAGAGGAAAGAGAGAAATGATACCGGTCTGTAGTTGGTAACGCTGGAGCTGTCAAGTGTGGCTTTCTTGAGGATTGGTACCACCCTGGCAGTTTTGAATGCAGTAGGCACGTATCCAGAAGATAAGGTGTTGTTGATGATGACAGAGATGAAAGGAAGCAGCTCTCTTGCGATTGTCTGGAACACAGTGGAAGGAATTGCATACAGCGGACATGTAGTCAGATTGCTGGAAGTCAGGAGTTAGAAGAATTTCATCTGAGGAGAGAGGAGAAAAAGGAGTCAGAGAGTTGGATGTTGGGGAATGCACGTTGGTTGGAGGAGTGGGAACAGAGGAAAAGGACTGGTGGATTGCTGCAACCTTCTCCTCAAAGAAGGGGATGAAATCCTCCGGAGTAAGAGATGAGGGGGAGGGGGAGGATTAAGGAGAGAAGAAAAAATAGTGAAGAGCTTGCGTGGATCAGATGATGATGATGCGAATTTCTCTCTGTAGTAGGATGACTTTGCAGATGTTACTTCCAGTGAGAACTTGGAAATGAGAGACCTGAGCTGAGGTCTGAATCTACGTGAGATTTCCTCCACCGCCTCTCTGCAGTCCTTAGTTCTCTCCTGTGGCAGCGGAGAGCTCCTGTTAGCCAGGGGGCAGGTGGGGAGGACTTAGCGGGTCTAGAGGAGAGAGGGCACAGAAGATTCATTAATGAGGAGAGTGTAGAAATAAAAGAATTTCATTTCTGCACCAAAAAGATTTATTTAAAATCCCCCTACAGACTGAGAATCACTCTACAATCACACTGTAGTCACACTGCAGTCACACTCTGCAATCAATTCAGTTCAGTTCAGTATTACAGTAAAACAACATAAATGAACCTTTGCAATTAAGGAAATTAAGAATTCTGTTATAATAAAAGAACTTGAAAAGAACTGTGACTGGTATGAAATAATCAAAGTCCAGATGAGAAACAGAAGTGAAAAGTAATTAAAATAAATAGACACACAAAAGACGTTTATAAACATGGCGATATTGTGTGTGTGTGTGTATGTGAGTGAGTGAGTGAGTGAGTGTGTGTATGTGAGTGTTTGTGAGTGTGTGTGTGTGTGTGTGTGTGTATGTGTGTGTGTGTGTGTGAGTGTGTGTGTGTGTGTGTGTGTGTGTGTATGTGAGTGTGTGTGTGTGTGTGTGTGTGTGTGTGTGTGTGTGTGTGTGTGTGTGTGTGTGTGTGTGTGTGTGTGTGTGTTTGGGTGGGCTACCCACTGTCCCTCATGTCGTGGCAGGCAAATTCATATCACTCAGCTAAAGTGCTGCTTTCGTTCTTTAGGACAGGCAGTTTGCCAGTATTAGACATTTAAAGTTGTGTATCATATTTGGTCAGATGTTTCACATTTATTACGAAGGTGCAGCTCTGTCACTACAGAGCAGCCAGGCTGTGTTCACTGAGTCTGCACTTTGTCAGCGTGGTTCTGTGTTTAATATCAGTCACTGTGAACACGTCGTCTACTGTACTGCTGTTTTAGGGCCGGTTAGCACTGCATTTTGCTTTGTGCTTGTATTTGTGTGTTCCAGTGGGTGATATACTATTGTTTTTTAATAATAGCGTGTAATAGTGATGATAAAATTAAGGATTAAAAGTGAGATGCATCTGGCTGCTTAGAGAGTATCTTCAGCATTGTCAAATGACCAGACTCAGATGTAGCAATGCTAAACGGAAATCCCTTGCATGTTCACACAAGAGAAACATACAGCAAAGGGGAACAACTTTCTCTTACTTCACGTAGTGAACATCTTTAATTACTCTGCATGGTGAACAGCAATGCGCGCAATGTGATCAGACAGGACCTGAATGTGAATGTAAAAGTCATGTAATCTCCCTCCACGCCACCAGATCTGGGCTTGAGCTGAGCCTTCTGTGGAATCGGCGATGTAGATCCAGAGTGAAGACTGTGCGTGCACACATCCATGGTCGTCGGACAACTGACACAAAACTTACCACAGTCTGCTGGACTTTAATATGACTTTAATATGAATAGATCTTAAATTTAGACCGAGATTACACCTTTTTGTCCATGACAAATAAGTAAGTATAATCCGCCGTTTTCATCAGTCCTCTCCTGGTCACTGATCACCAAAGTATGTTGTTACATCTGTTTGCAAAATTATGTTTGTATATATTGTAAAATAATAATAATAATAATAAAGAAAGAAAATAAAGGAAAAAAAAGTGTGCGCATGTGTGGGTGTGTGTAAAGAAGAAAGAAACGTTCATCTCAAATGACGTAAATGGCCAGAGAAGATATAAACGGTCCTGATTGTTGGAACAGTACAGAAATTTGTTTTGATACTGTTTTACAACCGTTTGAACCTACATGTGAAAATTCACACAGCATAGTTCTGTGGTCTTTCACCGATTATTCACGATAAAGCCCGTTATCCTGTTAGTCAGCATGAAACATTGTTGTGTGTTTATTAACTACAGTTTTGGTCTGTCCGCTTGTTAAATGGCCACTTCTGAATTCGGGCGAAATTAGATGTGATTTTACGGTGTGTAGCTCTCCTCACTGTTAGAGGAACTTAGGGGTGTTTTATTATAGCTCTGCGGTGGTCCGCGTTATTTTTGAACTCGGAAGTGGCCCCGTGACGCAATTGAGGACGGGTGGAGGAGGAGGAGCTCCATAGCGTTTTAGAACAAGATACAGGGTTTCGGTAGCGAAACACAGGGCCAAAAAGCGGCGAGGAGGGGCAGCGTTAGGGTTAGGGGTTGGGTCAGGGTGTGTGTGAGCGTTCTGGTCTGGTCCGGGTTAAGGTTAAGGTTAGGGTTAAAGTTAGAGGGTTTGTCTGGTGGTGACGCTGACGCTTGATACCTGCGGTGAGTGCAGATCCACATCGCTGGGAGGGTGAGTTTTTTTCCCCCCTCCGCTTTTCATGTTTTAAAGTTAGATATTTTTAAGCGTCGAAACCTTTCCAGGTTAAACGGAACAATCAGTAATATTTAAATAATGGAAACATGAGATGCGTGCCTGATTAACGGACGTGTGTCTGATTAAAGGCGGTGCGGTATGTTAGCGGTCGGGTTTCCCTTTGTGTCTCATTGACAGATGCGGTCCATCAAGTTAGCTGTCTAGCTAAAGCTAACCAGCCGGCTTCGTGTAATATAATCTATATAATCTAATCTTCTTTTGTGTAATATAATCTAGCTATCTATTGGTATACGATGGTTACAGGTAAACTCGCTGGTGTGGGTCAGTAATATTTCAGTGTTTTAGATATTAGCATTTTGGCATCAGATTAATAAATAGCTTTAGTTAGTTAAACCGTGCAGTTTATTTTCGCCTATTCTAGTTTGCTGGTCCCTGTGTGAAGGAAATGTCAAGGTTGCTTTGTTAATGTTCACTACATAAATTGCTTGCTAGCTAGTCAGTAGGCGGTAGAGCTTGACAAACATTTATTTGGGTCACCCCCCTATGCTAATTTCCCATCAGTGCTTTTTCGGTATGTGTTATTGTGTAGGTAACATTAGTAGGTAGCGTTACTCTTCTGAATTGGCATTGGGTAAGATCAGTGTTTCATTACAATGGCTGAAACCCGTAGAAACCACCTCGATTCCCCTGTACACTAGACTTAAGGCTGGTCACACCTGCCAAAATGAACGTTAGCTGGTAATTAGGACGAAACCCAACGGCCACTTTAACAGACCACAGTTTAAAGCACCGAGACCGGAACAACACAGTGAAGCGACAGTATGCCCAGGTGTAAGGCAAGATGTGAAATGAAGCAACTAGTCCATCGACTGAATTTGATCACCTCTGTGATCTTACCATTTGAATTCCTTCAAGCTGTCAAAACGAACTCTTGGGGTAGTAAAATGGGTTAATTACAGCGTTATCGCAAACCAACAGTCGCATGTCCAAATGATTTTTTTGGTGTCGTTGCTGACAGAACTTGCAAATGCATCGTTGAATGGACTAAGAACTGCACACTTGCACCATCTGGTGGAAAATAATGTAGCAGCAGCATGTGTATTTTATTTAATTTTACTTATTTTGTATTAAGTAATGTTGATTTGTTTATTTATTGTAGAAAAAAAATGTCCTGTTGGTTGAGGAAAGAGACTTTGGTGTTGGCAGAAGATTATATTGACTTCTGCACCGGGATCCGACGGACACCTCCCAGCGAATCAGCCGAGGCCATGCGCTGCCTGGCCAAAGAGATGGAGCGCCAGCACCTCTCCAAGTTCCGCTCCCTGTCCCAGAGGCTCCTGGGGGCGTGCGGCTCAGACCCCAGCACCTGCCTTCGCAGTGTCATGGCTGAGCTGGTCAACGATGGCAAGCTGAACTGGGGCCGAGTGGTGTCGCTCTTCACGTTCACGGGCGTGCTGGCCACCGAGCTGTTCTCCAGGGGAGAGGGGCCAGAGTGCTGCCGGAGTCTGGCCGAGACGATAGCAGACTATCTGGGAGGAGAGAAGCGAGACTGGCTGGAGGAAAACGAAGGCTGGGTGAGTGTCAGCCACTCTTTCTGCTGGTCTCTAGTCTGCTGGTCTCTAGTCTTCAATGTAAACGGTAGCAATTGGGTATTGGCAGGTAATTTGAAATGTGAAACTGCAATATGTAGGTTGTAAAGTTATTCTTACGGTGAAGAAAATAAAGATAAACAAACTGCATTTTATTGTGAGCCAGACAGGCTTTATTCTCTGTTAAGGTTTGTGAAAACATCATGGCTGCAAATGTTTTACTTTATTTATTTATTTTTTTAATTAATCGTGAGAAAAAAGCTCCTCACATATGACACGCATGATGTTTTTTCAAAGAAAAAGTGGGTTTGGTAAAACTGTGATCACAGCATAATACACTCTACTTAAAGGCCTTTTAGCTTGTCTGGAGAGTTTTTAGTGAGGCTGCTGGAAGGTTATGTGAGAAAAAAAAGAGAACTGAGAACTGGGGAGTTTGAAAAGCAAGACCAAGCCAGAAGTGAAACCAATAAAAAGACCCTCAATGAAGAGGTGGGGACTGAGGTAGCACTCATGCTCGTTATCGTCAAAAAACAGTGGGCGGGGGAAGGGATGACTCACACTGACTTGGTTTTATCGAAATCACATGTGCCAGGCCACTAACAGGAAGAACAGATGATACCAGTGGCACTTTCTGTTTCCCAGAGGACTTCTAAAAACCCACAACACTTTTCGCTTTCATTTTTGGTGAGGCCAAAAGTGGCGTGTTGAAAGCAGACTTCTTTTGGTGTTCTTTCCTCAGCGCTTTTAGAACTAAGTGTAAATGCATGCTGGGTCAGCAGTTTCAGCTGGAGATCAGAGAGCAACAGATCCGGCACCTTCCTGTTGCTTCTCTGTTTATAGAAGTTAGATAGAGATGGAAGCCAAGCAAATCCAGTAATGTGTGTGTTACTAGAGCTTTATGTTTGTAGTGTATACATTAATCCTAGAGGTTTACCCCAGAGGTACTAGAAGTTTACTTTTATAGTCTATATTTAGTACATTGAGCAAAAACGGGGCGTATTCACACAGCAGATGAGTGGCCCAAATATGATCTTTATGTGACACAGATGTGTTGACAGCAAAAATGCAGAATCTGCCATTTTCAGTTGCGATCTGGGACATGTTCATGTGTAGTACTGAAACCCAAAATTTGTCAATGTGAGGTGAAAACCAGTTTGGAATTGGTGTGAATTTTACACCAGTGCAGTTCTAGATTCGTCACAATTTTGCAGTGCTGGGAAAGAAAGATCAACGTTGGCCGTGAGGGAAGGTTTCAGAGGTGAGATGGTGAGGTAACAGATGTTATGGCCAGAGATCTGGATTTGGGCCACGTTTACCTGCTGTGTGACCACAGCATTAGTTTCTCTCGCTTCTCTCTGTTTTGAACTTTAGAACAGAATAAGCCTTTCAAAAATTGCCATCTGCTCACGCTTCGTCGGTGACGAGCTGTTTCTGTTCATGCATCATTGTAGTCATACATCCCTGACGGGTTTTTTTACCTTCACCATGACACTTTTTGAGCAATGTTTTCCCCGTCTTGGAGGGGAGCTTGTTTAGACAAGTTCAGTATGACTCTAAATGCCACTTCAGTTGAAACAGAGGCTGTGAAGGAGCCCATAAAGGAGCTTTTCACTGCTTTACTGCCCTGTAACTGGAATAAAAAGGCGAGAACATTTCAGACAGTAATTCAGTACGTCAGAGTCTTGTTTAGGAGCCTATCATGCCAAGTCTGTTTTGACAAAGAGGGCGCACTCTCTCATTCTCTCATCTCTTCCATGTAAATACATGCTGCATACACAAACACACAGCTGGCGTCTAACTTGGAGACCACAGCCTTTCAGTCTATTGTGTTAACACGCTATTGATCTCCACGCCTCAGAGCTTTTAAAATTGCCTCCCCTTGAAAGCAGAACACAAGCGAGTGCTAGAACCCGCACAAATATCCAGCACCTGGGCTTTTCTGCCCAGTACAGCAGGTGGCTTTCTCCAGACAGCTGCATAGCCTGCTGGCTCCAGCACGCTTGGCTTTCAACTGAGAAAACGTTAACTTCTGACAATGTTTGTTGTTGATTTTCTGCAAACTTGAATTATCTCAGTTCAGAATAATGCAGGCTTACGCTAAAATGGTTTATGTTTTTATTCCTTAATCTTGGATGAAGTTTACTAAGGATAATCCAATATTTCTGATGCTGGATGAATGACAACAGAAACAACCATTTTTCTTTGCTCCTCACAAAAAGCAAATACTTTGTCACAAGAACCTGGGCAGTAACTTGATTCCATGTCTATACGCTGTTTGGAATTTGAGTTCTCCATGTGTGTCCTTGTCATGACATTTGATTAAATAACTGAAGTCTTTTTGGTGGTTAACTGGGCTTAATTTAAATCAGTTCTTTAGTTGAATCCCAAGATTAATCTTGTGTTAAAGGCCCTTTTCCTTCTGTTCACTTAGAGATGATTAGCTTGGCTTTTCTCTGAGAACACAGAGGAATTGTGCGGCTATATGCTAATTCAAGCGTGGTGTATATAATGGAATATTAACTAGTCATAACAACTGGATGATTGATTGAGTCAGACTGTGTATACTACCATCCGTATCTGATTGAAATAAACATTTTGTCCTCCACCTTGTTGAAAGGGAAGAGCTCCATGTAGTTTTAAAATGCTGTCAGTTAATGTTACTATGCTGTGTCAGCCAACTTTTGTTTTTGTTGTGCAGTGTTCAGGTTCAGAAATGATGGACCCAGTGAGTATTTATGAGCTGTGTGTTGTGTTTCTCGTGCAGGAGGGTTTTTGCAGGTTCTTCCGCGGTATGGGCCACGTGGGTCAGGAGTCCTCCATGAAGACAGCCCTTTTCGCCGCCGCTGGAGTCGGTCTTGCGGGCCTGACGTTTCTCCTGGTGCGCTGAACCCCACATCTCACCATCTCGTTCACACAGCTTTTCCTTCTTTTATTCTATTCTGGTGCAAGTTCAAGTTCTCAGTTCAACTTTATATTTGCACATGTGTTGTTTATTCCTTTTTTACACCATCACTCCTCTCAGTCAGTTATGGAAAACTATTCATTGGTAATTGTAAAATCTGTAACATGGCCTTCAGAAATAAGGCAGGTAATGATGGTTTGCATTTTGGTGCATTTTAATTTTCTGAGTGCTTGTCATCACTTTCATGTATAAACATTTAACAGGTTCACTGTGTGGAAGAAAAAAATGGGAATTTTTTTAAATTTTTTTTGTACTTTCTTCTGAAAAAGTTTTCACCAATGGTTACTGCGTTTGCAACGCACAAAAGTAATATATTATATTTATATAAATACCAATGTAAACATCAGCCAGCAACACGTAATTAATGTGTGTTTGTGTATATTATTTTACATTTCATATTGTATTTCTTTCTTTTTGGGTCTTTTTCTTTACAAATTTTGTGGAAGTCAAATGTTTTGAAGGTGCTAGCTTAGCTTCAAGCCTTTCTGCTATATGCTAATAACCCATGAATGACCAGTTCAGTTTGTAAAATGTATTTATTTATCGTTTTAAGAACAAATTGTATCTTCAGGCATTTCTTTACACGGACAGACCCTATTTTTGCATCATTTTATTTATTTAACACTTTCGTAATAAAAGAACATAAAGGTTGGTTTTGTCTCTAGTAGCTTCATTGGTAGTAGCCTTTGTGTGCACATATGCAAGTATGGCGTTGAGTATATTGGTCTTAAAAACCTTTTCATAACCAAAACCACACCAAGAGAGGCTAAGTGTTGTGGGAGAAGCAGGTTTGGATCATTCAACTTTATGAATGAACTTCCTTTGACGTAATCTTCCTGCTGCAATATTTTTGTTGTAACATCAAATTAATTAATAGTGTTTAAAAAAAAAAAGTTTAAATCCAGCTTCACTGTGTGGTTAATTTGCTAGAACATGTAGGAAGAGCTTGCACAGTCAGACAGTTTATGCTGCTTGAAGTTATCGTGTTCCTCACAGATTTGAAACTGATAGCTAGCTACAATTAAATTCACTACTTCAGCTCACAAGTGCAGTGTTACAACTGCTGAAAATGGCACAGAGGTAATTCTTTCATGTAAGTTTGTAAGTGCTATGAAAAAATATAATAGGATCTTGGATTTGAGCCTCTTTCATAATGTGGTTCTGGTTTCAGATTATGGCATATTCTATTTGAATCTTCAAATTTACAAACTGCCAATTCAAATGAAGATGGTACAGTTTCATAGCTAGGTATCTCAGATTCTGAAAGAGACAGTTCCTCATCGTTCTTGATCATATCTTGTGACGACGCTGCTCGTGTTTCATTGAACTTTTACACACTGAAATCTAATTCCCCTGCTGTGTAAGCTGTACCTTTGCTAAACACTCCATGAATGGTGTATCGCTTTACAGCAAGAATTGTGAAGCGAAACCGTATCGTGGCATTTGGGCTAACACTCCAGGCTACCTGATCTTCTGAAATAGCACGGAGAGCTGAGAGTGTTGCAGTTAAGTGGTGTGACGGTTTCTGTCCCTTTCTGTTCCTGTAGACAGCACAAAGCAGGATTTCTCATTTAGCTGTACAATGTAAAAGTGAGGACTGTCCACCAAAAAACATATAGGTTAGGGGATCTTTCCTGATATTGGATAGTCTTGGGTTTTTCCTGCTTTGCCAAATACACCTTGGGTTTGATCTTGTATATGCTACATAGCAAATCTGAAGCTATATACAATTTTGGAACTATGTTTCTGTCAGCCTGAGCAGTGCTGCTCAGAGCAGTACAGACTGTTGACCTACTGACACATTTCCTGCCTTCTACTGGATTTCCTGTGGAGGGCCAGTACTCAGTTTAGTGTCTATGTTTCACCATTCCTGAAAACAAGCCTAGAGCTTTGTGCCTCCCAGGGCCCGAGAGCCACTCAGGAGTTTGTCTGATGTCTTCATGTCCTTTCATTAGCCACAGGAACCTATTATTGTGAGGAAAGGGAATGATTATCTGGGACTTTTATTTTGCAACAGCAGATGGATTTAGTTGTTCAGTGTGTAGCAGGAGTTGAACCCATAGTGGTGGACTCTTGAAATTGTTCCAGGATGTACAGAATACATACAGCATAGCATGTATGTTCACTGTCAGTAGTCTACTAATGTTGGTCTGACATTTAATCTCCTGATGTGTCAGGGTTAGAAGATGCAGAATGATCTCTCTCTGTCTCTCTCTCTCGCTCTTCATTTTTATAGTATTGCATATGTTTTAAAATAGCCATTTTAAGTATATAACAAGCTCACTTTAATGTCTCATATACTCACAAGACCAAGATCTGTCATGGTTCATCTTGTGGTTGGAGGCTTATTCTCCAGATTGGGTTCTGCACAGTGAAGTACTCACTGCTTTCCAACTCTATGACCACGTTCAGCGTTTCCCTGCCCCCGAGCAAAGATGTGAAGCGAATTTTTAATAAATGGCTCCAACATCTGCAGCCCCCACCCCCACCTCTACACAAGCCACATCAAAGTGCAAATGTGGTGATGTAAAAGATGGTGCTGCACACAGCTGATCTTCTGAAAGGGCTTCTTCGAAATGTCTCAGGCTTTGCTGTAGGAGTGTGTGTAGCCCGCACTCAGACTCATCACAGAAACCATCAGTCGGGTTCTGTCTGGCTTCTCAGACTGGGTTCTGTCTGACTCTCAGACTGGGTTCTGTCTGACTCTCAGACTGGGGTCTGTCTGATTCTCAGTCCGGGTTCTGTCTGACTCTCAGACTGGGTTCTGTCTGGCTTCTCAGACTGGGTTCTGTCTGACTCTCAGACTGGGTTCTGTCTGACTCTCAGTCCGGGTTCTGTCTGACTCTCAGACTGGGTTCTGTCTGGCTTCTCAGACTGGGTTCTGTCTGACTCTCAGACTGGGTTCTGTCTGACTCTCAGACTGGGGTCTGTCTGACTCTCAGTCTGGGTTCTGTCTGACTCTCAGACTGGGTTCTGTCTGGCTTCTCAGACTGGGTTCTGTCTGACTCTCAGACTGGGTTCTGTCTGACTCTCAGTCCGGGTTCTGTCTGACTCTCAGACTGGGTTCTGTCTGGCTTCTCAGACTGGGGTCTGTCTGACTCTCAGACTGGGGTCTGTCTGACTCTCAGTCTGGGTTCTGTCTGACTATCAGACTGGGTTCTGTCTGGCTTCTCAGACTGGGTTCTGTCTGACTCTCAGACTGGGTTCTGTCTGACTCTCAGTCCGGGTTCTGTCTGACTCTCAGTCTGGGTTCTGTCTGACTCTCAGTCTGGGTTCTGTCTGGCTTCTCAGACTGGGTTCTGTCTGACTCTCAGTCTGGGTTCTGTCTGACTCTCAGACTGGGTTCTGTCTGGCTTCTCAGACTGGGTTCTGTCTGACTCTCAGTCTGGGTGCATTTTCTGATAGATGCAACATTGGTCAGACCTGTGACCATATTCCATCTCACTAGCCCATTTGCACTGGACATTGTAGAACTGATTTTGCAATTAAAGAAAGGCAGATAAACATTTTCAAACTAAACTCTGGGACCTCTGAGCTTAACTGCAATACCAAGAAAATGACTATTTGCGTGTTTTTTTTTCTTTTTTAGTGTCTCAGAGCTGTTAGCAGGGATATTGTGGAGGATGTAGAATGTGAGTGTGGGCTCATAATGTGTTTTTTGGAAATGGTTCTGGTGACCAACTGGGTTGCTAAGCAGTGATAGTGCTGAAATCTCTCAAAAGGTTCAAAGTCAGCTGAAATCAGCTTGCTTGCTAATTACAACCAACACACCGTAAGGAAATGATAATGATAAGACATATGACATTTTATTTGTGGTAGCTCAGTGGTTAAGGTACTTGACTTGTAATGAGAAAGTTGCTGGTTCAAACGCTACTGTTGGAACCCTGAGCAAGACCCTTAACCCCCAATTGCTTAGGTTGTACTCAATCATAATTGTAACTCACTTTGGATAAAAGTGTCAGCTAAATGCCATAAAAGTAAATTTGTCATCATTGTTATTTGCTATACTACTACTAATAATTATTATTATTGTCATACTATTACTACTAATTATTATTATTATCATACTACTAATAATAATTAATTATTTGTCATACTAATAAGATAATAATGATCATACTACTGCTAATAATTATTTGTCGTTATTATTATTATTATTATTATTATTATTATTATTATTATGTATCATAGTAATAAGTCTCCACAACTTCTGTTTTTTAAAAAATCTAGTTGAGATCCACCTTCCCATTTATCTGATTACACACACACACGCGCGCACACACAAACACACACGCACACGCACACATACACATGCCTGTATACACACACATGCACATATGCACACATGAACATATGCACACATGCACATATACACGCAAATAAACACAAACATGCACAGATACACATGCATATATATACACAACACGCACAAATACACGTGCACGCACATGAATCATGTAGGCTACTTGCTTGCCTTTTTTTAAATGTATTCCCTTTCAGCTCAGAATAATATCTATGCCTTCCCTCTTTCTACCCATGTATCAATCTGTTGTGTGGTTTCCTATCACGCAGTAGCGTAACTAAGCCCAACTCCAGCTGGGCCTTTTCCACTGGGGATTATGCTATGTGTATATAATTCACAAATGGCTCCTTAAACATAACAACATCCCTCCCCAGCCAGGTTTGGAGTAAAGGAGCTGGAAGTAATGTCTGTCTGTGATCTGCAAAAAGATTGAAATATGCAAAAAACCCAATACATAAAGATAAAGAACATAAAGATATATGTTATGCTCTAACTCATCCTATATTATATGCCCCATTGAAACCTTAGCAGTGCATTTGTCAGGACAGGACAGGACAGGACAGGACAGGACAGGACAGGACAGGACAGGACAAATAGTAGCTATGACTTGGGGAAATGCTCTGCTCTGATAACACACACGCCTCAGCTGATACAGGTCTTGCTAAAAGGCATTAAAGAGCATGCTATTCACATCTTCACTGCCTGGAGTGTCTTGTCCTAAGATTCTAGCTTTGTCATCCATTGACCTGTGGGAGGGAACTCCACCTCCTGGCCCATTACATTTTTGTAGGCCAGTCTTCAATTATTAACCGGCTGTGACAGCCGTCTGAGCAGTGTGTTTCTGTCTGGGACATTCTGTACAGCCGTTCAAAGCACTGGCAACTCCCCGTTTAGAACAGAGGTTGTGTTGTAGTGTGTCATGTTACATTAAATCCTGACCTCTCTTGACCTTAGTGTCAATCAAGCGTCCGCAAACGACAGTGATATTTACGGGATGTGATGGATCCCCACGAGCAGATCCTAATCTCTCCCGCTCATTGAGACCAGCGTCAGATAGACCGGCAGGACATTTGAAACCTGGTAACGTGCCATGCTCAGCGTAACTATTTATCGGTTGTCTCTGTTTCCGTTAGAGAAATGATAATGTTCTGCATGCACATCTCTCTCTCTCTCTGCCTCTGCCTCCCTCTCTCTATCTCTCTCTGACGGTTTAGAGTTATGTATATTTAACAACAGCCTAAGCAGTTATTACCATACAGTGACCTCAATCCCATTACTAAAAATAACAGATCGCAGA
Organism: Electrophorus electricus; assembly: GCF_041902795.1. NCBI lineage: Eukaryota > Metazoa > Chordata > Actinopteri > Gymnotiformes > Gymnotidae > Electrophorus > Electrophorus electricus. Next base: position 27,690,186 of record NC_137502.1, read on the forward strand.
TTTAAAGGGGGCTATTGTGCAGATATGTTTTACTTATACTGTGTTTACTCAACAGCTGGTGGTGGCCATATTATTGTTATTTTATTTGGTAGTTTTTTTGTATGCTTAAAATGCATGTATCTGCATACAAGTTGCAGGCTTGTGACCAAAAGCTTGTGAATGAGTTTCAAATAAAAAACATTACACTTCAGGTGTCGGGGCTTCAGTGTACAGTTCCAGTGCAGAAACATACCATTCCAGAACCAGCACCATTTGCTCATGTATTCTGGTAAACAGTGGCATCTGGAATCTTTATCCTACCTATAATTACAATAGCTGTACGCAGCGGTTCAGAATGAGCTAATCACATCAGCTCCCTGACATCCATTGTTCGACATTAGACAATTACAAAGGGTCGGAGAATGATACTTGTCCAGCTTGCTGAAAAGCATTAAACATTTTTTTACTTCAGCTCAGAGCGGAACAGGATGTGAGCCAATAGAGGAGACTGGTGTTTGTAGAAATGTATAGATTAGTGTTAACACTCAAAGCACTTACAACCTAATGATGTGCTCAAACACTTTCACACAATAAAGAGACAATAGAGTGCACCAGTTCACACCAATGTCCTTGTAGTCTAGAAATGTGTAAATGTGCAAGTGACTCATGAGGTAGAATATTATTATTATTATTATTATTATTATATTACAATAATAATTATGTTATTGTTAATATAATAATAATATTATTATTACTATTATTTCTCAAAAGGAACCATGCTTTTTTTGTATTTTCAGTTTATCTGTAGGTCCATAGAAGTGTTTGACTGTCTAAACATTTTTGCCACATTTGTACCTTTATCTGGCATTGGCACAGTGTATTTCATGTCTGTTGTAGCCATGTGTTTTTGCTTTTTTTGTGTGTGTGTGTCTGTTGTAGCTGTGTGTTTTATTTGTCTTTTGTAGCTGTGTGTTTTACTAATATCTGTTGTAGTTGTGTGTTTTATTAATGTCTGTTGTAGCTATATGTTTTATTAAGGTCTGTTTTAGTTGTGTGTTTTATTTATGTCTATTGTAGTTGTGTGTTTTATTTGTGTCTATTTAGATGTGTATTTTGTTTGTGTCTGATGAGGCTGTGTTTTATTTGTGTCTGTCGTAGCTGTGTGTTTTATTAATGTCTGTTGTAGCTGTGTGTTTTATTTGTGTCTGTTGTAGCTGTGTTTTATTAATGTCTGTTTTAGTTGTGTTTTATTTCTGTCTGTTGTAGCTGTGTGATTTATTAATGTCTGTTGTAGCCATGTGTTTTATTTGTGTCTGTTGTAGCTGTGTGTTTTATTAACGTCTGTTTTAGTTGTGTTTTGTTTGTGTCTGATGTAGCTGTGTGTTTTATTTGTGTCTGTTTTAGATCTGTGTTTTGTTTGTGTCTGATGAGGCTGTGTGTTTTATTTGTGTCTGTTGTAGCTGTGTGTTTTATAAATGTTGGTTTTAGTTGTGTGTATTATTTGTGTCTGTTGTAGCTGTGTGCAGTTATTCCTACTGGCAGATCTTAGCACCAGCAGTTAAGGCGATCTATGATATGGCAGACTATGCAGTTTTTTGCTGAATCCTTAGAGTTGCTTACCTACCTTAATGACAGAGTACCATTCAGTATCAGGAGAGCAGAGACCCCACTCACAGATCCCCTCACAGACCTACTTACAGACCCCACTCACACACCCCACTCACAGACATACTTACAGACCCCACTCACAGACTCGACTCAAAACCCACTAACAGACCCCATTAACAGACCCCACTCACAGACCTTTCACATTTTCCCATGAGGCACTGAGCAGCCCTGAGACATTTCCTGAGACACTAGTTGCTGAGACATTAGTTCCTGAGACACTAGTTCCTGAGACATTAGTTCCTGAGACACTAGTTCCTGAGGTCTTAGTTCCTGAGACATTACTTCCTGAGACACTAGTTCCTGAGACACTAGTTCCTGAGACACAGTAGTTCCGGAGGTCTTAGTTCTTGAGCCTTTACTTCCTGAGACACTAGTTCCCGAGGTTTTAGTTCCTGAGACATTAGCTCCTGAGACATTACTTCCTGAGACATTACTTCCTGAGACACTAGTTCCTGAGACATTAGTTCCTGAGACATTAGTTCCTGAGACATTAGTTCCTGAGACATTAGTTCCAGATTCTCTCTAGTCACGAAGAACATTATACCCATTAGTTATATAATTTACTGGACATGATAATCTATTAATCCTCCAGGGTATACTGATCATTTACTGGACATGATAGTCTGTATTACTGCTTCAGGGTATACTGGTCACCCTACCATATTCACTGTGTGTCATTATGCACCTATCTCCTGTAAACTGTGATTCTATGATGGAACTTCCTCATGCCACACAATATGACTTCATTCCTGCTCCACCCACATTTACATCTGAGCTCCCCCTTCACAGTCCCTTCACTGTCTGAAATAATGGTTCCTTTCTCCATTAATAACATCAACGTGAGTGTAGCCTACTCTTATTTTGGAATAGTTTAACCCCCTTCATCTGCTCCACTGTCCACAACCACAAACAGCTGAGTTGGGTAGGATAGTCAGCTCTCCTCAGAACTGTCAGCCCACCCCAGAACTGTCAGCCCTCCTCAGAACTGGTCTCCCTTAGAAAAAGTGTTCTGCCTCAGGCCATTTGAGGAATGCAAACTGGACTCAACTGTTAGCACCTCCTAGGCGATTTCTTGCTCTACACTGGCAGTAGACTGATTGTTTTACACTGGCAATAGACGGTTTGCTCTACACTGACAGTTGTCTGCTCTAGATCAAATAGCGCTGTTTGAAAATCTATTTATTTTTAGTGCACACCTGCATGACTGGTTCAGATGGACCTTATCAACCACAGCATTCATACAGGAGCTGCTTGTGAAAGAAGACCTGAGGAAGCACTGCAAGCATGTCATTACACAAGGTTCACCCAGTCCATCGTCCAGCCAAGTGTTATTACACAATGTCTACACAGTCCATCATCTGCCCCAGTGGTGCTCATCTGGGAAAAGCTTGCCACTCACTGTAGTCACAATCAGAGGCTTATACCTATTACCTCATGCTGATGACATTATAGATATGCTGGCACCATTTATCTCACTGCTGGATAATTACAGATCCCGATTTTTTTTCCTACAGATGCCAGACTCTTCCAGTTCGGAGTAATGGCCTTGAGCATTTCCAGTGCACACCCATGTTGTCAGCACTTACATTTCTATTTATGGCATTTAGCAGAGATTCTTATCCAGTGCAACTAAAGTTTAGTTGGTTTCATTGTCCACTCAGAAAACTATCCATAGCCAGCTCAAAGAGTTAAAAAAACAAACATAAACTGAAACACTGAAAAGGTACCAATGTTAACGAATAGATTGAGAGATATAATACAATGACATAGAGTACAAGACAATTTGAGAGCTACTAAAGAAGACAGGTGTTTGATTAGGTTTAATTTAACTGGTTTGTGGTTTTCATTGGGATGATTTACTTTGAAGACATAGTGCTGATTTATCTTGTAGAGGTGGTGCTGATTTATCTTGGAGACATAATCCTGATTTACCTTTAAGGCATGGTGCTGATTTACCTTGAAGACAGAGTGCTGATTTATCTTGAAGACAGAGTGCTGATTTCCCCAAACATCTTCAGCACTTAAGGGTCTTTCAGCATGTTGCTAGTGCCAGCCTGAAGTTGAAGCATCCAAATGTCAACTAATATGGCCTTCTATCTCATTTCTCTGCCACCATATCTCCAGTACAGGTGTTCTGCCTGTTCCCACTAACAGAAAGTTACATCGTGGTTAGTGCTTTGTTTAGTTCTGCTTTGTATGGGGTTTACCTTTAAACTTACATTTACATTAACATTTACAGTATTTCTAGGTCTCAGATCTTCAGTTGGGAATATCCTGTCCCTTCAGTGGGGAATATCCTGTCCTTTCAGGTTGAGAATATCCTGTCCCAGATGTTAGCTGGATAAAACATGTCATGGCATATGCGTCATGTACACTCAGACAAAAAAGAAGTGTTGAACATTTAACTGTGAACTCATCACTGATTTATCAGTTTATCATTTTTACCATTATGTGGTCTTTTGGACATTTATTATCATCACAGTCTACAAGCCCTTGATGGACCTTAAAACATCTCACTCTGCTGGTCCGCAAATGTGTTGGGCTGTTGAGTTAGATGTCTGTGACGCGACTGTCCTTCACTGTTATGGTAGCCTCAGTGCAGATGCGATAGACCCATCAGCCCACTCAGCACCACACTTGATGTACCACACACTTCCAGCACCACACCTGATGTACCACACACCTCCAGCACCACATCTGATGTACCACACACCTCCAGCACCACACCTGATGTACCACACACATACAGCACCACACCTGATACAGCACACATCTCTAGCACCACAGCTGATGTGCCACACACATACAGCACCACACCTGATGTACCACTCACATACAGCATCACACCTGATGTACCACACACCTCCAGCACCACACCTGATGTACCACACACATATAGCACCACACCTGATGAACCACACACATACAGCACCACACCTGATACACCACACACCTCCAGCACCACACCTGATGTACCACACACCTCCAGCACCACACCTGATACACCACACACCTCCAGCACCACACCTGATATACCACACACTACACCACACACCTACAGCACCATACCTGATGTACCACACACCTCCAGCACCACACCTGATGTACCACACACCTCCAGCACCACACCTGATATACCACACACTACACCACACACCTCCAGCACCACACCTGATGTACTTGCTCCTCATGCCACTGCTACAGTCACAGTTCACCTACATGCACATCATTCATGTTATGCATGCGTGCTCATATCTCACATTCATAAACATGGTCCACATTTAATCAGATTGCCAAAAAAAGCAACTATGCAATTTTATTCATTTTGTGATGTTAGTTTGCCAATGAGTGTCAATCAAAAATAATGAATGCCCCACTCAGGGTTCATTTCTCTAACTCTTAAAGAGTTTTACTGCCTCTGTCACCTTCACAACACCAAACTTCAACCTCTATCTATTACAAACACAAACTGCTGTTTGAGTGGCATGCTATGTTCTTCAGCATGGAGTTTAGAGGTTGTGGTAATATGTTTTATGTATAAGATTCCATGTAGAACTATTTTTGTTGCTTTAAAAGCATGAAAATAAATAATATTAGTATTTGCAAGCATTGCTGGGGAAAACACTGTTGCAGTGAGACCTCTACTATGAGTATAGAATATAGTGTTGACAAGCTAGTAATGTTTTCCTTTCAGATATCACATGTTGATCTATTAGTTGAGTGATGGCATATGATGTTGAAGACCAAGCTACCTAGAAAAGATTTTAGTTAATGAATGACTAGCCTAGTAGTTTTGAATGTAATTTCTAGTGTTGTTGACCCCTAATGCACAGTGAGATAGCTACAGGTCACAGTTGGTCACAGTAGGTCACAGTAGGTCACAGTAGATCACAGTAGGTGTACGACAGTAATTCTGGGTTTATTTCTTTTAAATTTCTGAAAATATGTTAAGAAAAATGTTCTTAAAGGAAACAAATAAATGTTTGATTTTGTCACTTATATTAAACAAAAGGACCTTGGTGGCTTCGGTAGCTCACCTCTAAGATACCTGTGTAATATAATATAGATAGGCTTAGGACCCAATCACACATTAATCACACACCAATCACACGCTAATTACACATTAATCACACACTAAATTGAATTCCGATTTCTGGCACTGAGGTTAACCCCCCACTTTCCCCAAATAAAGTTGTATCTGATCACAGTATTATCTGATCAGTGTTATCTGATCACATTCTTATCTGCTTTGAATTTTAGATGAACACAAACCAGCACTTTGTACTTTTTGTAGGAAGCATGTGCTTACATCATTTACAACAGAAGCAGTTACAGATAACACTGGAGACTCACATGAACTAGGCAGAGTGCCATGTGAAGGACATCATGATTAATGAGTTAAATATATCACAAGGATCCACACTGGTTAAAGTAGCAACATCTCATATTAAAGAACGTAATTTTAATTAAGTAATTAATAAAAGATTTCTTCTATGGCATATTGAACAGTTATATGCTTTCAAACAAATCTATTAACAGTGTGTGCAATAATGGTGAACAAAAAAGCCCAGGTTAGAGATCTAATAGTTTGTAGAAAAACTACTGTTAACTGTTAACTCATCAACAAAAAGCTTCTTTCAAAAAACATGTTGGAATGCAATAATTCCAAAACAATAATCCCACATTTAATAAAACAATAATCCCACTTTTAACAAAACAATAATTCCACTTCTCCAATAACAATAAGTGCTGGTGCCAGTTCCTGCAAATTAGCGAATCTTTTAATAATGTACTCGTATTTCCACTGGTTTGAGAACCCACTGATTACGTATGTGGATGTGGGCATTCCATCATCCGGAAACAGAAGTCAGAAGACTTAGTGTAAGATACATGGCCATATTGCCAGTAATGTGTTTGTTTCTTCTGCAGAGCACTGATGAGTCATTTCTGTTGTATTTGATGTGGTTCATGTACTTGTAATTTGTGGTAAGGTGGGTAAACCTTACCTCAACCATTCTCACATGCTATGGTTCCTTCCACAACTTCCGCTGCCAGCTACCTCTATGGCTCCTCCCACCACCTCCGATGCCAGCTACCTCTATGGCTCCTCCCACCACCTCCGATGCCAGCTACCTCTATGGCTCCTCCCACAACCTCCGCTGCCAGCTACCTCTTTGGCTCCTCCCACCACCTCTGATGCCAGCTACCTCTATGGCTCCTCTCACCACCTCCAATGCCAGCTACTTCTCCATTGCCCTGGACAGATATTCTTGTGCAAGTTGGGTTGCAAAAACACATACACTCATTGAAGCCAGACTAGGACTTCTAGAAAACCAGAATAGACATTCGTTGCTTATTTCTTCTTCTTCTTCTTCTTCTTCTTCTTCTTCTTCTTCTTCTTCTTCCTATCATTATTATTATTATTATTATTATTATTGTTATTATTATTATTTCTCTCTACTTATTTAGCTCTTTATTGTTTATATTGTTGCTACTGTAGTATCCATTCAGCCTCTAGGACCCTGTTCTTTACCCCCTAAGACACCGCCCTTTGACCTTTAAGACCCCGCCCTGCAGCCCTTAGGACCCCGCTCTTCAGTCTCTAAGACTCGACCCTTCAGCCCATAGGACCCCGCCCTTCAGTCTCTAAGACTCCGCCCTTCAGCCTCTATGACTCTGCCCTTCAGCCGTTTGCATCACAGATTTGTTTGTTCCATTCCAGAAAGATTATGACGCCAGAATAGAACCAGAGAGAACCTGTGATTCTACTGTTTGGGATTTTGGCACTAGCTTTGGCACATATTACATAGAACATTATTGCTCTTATTTAATGCAGTTTCTAAATTGATGCTGCAATGAATGTTTCCCAGATTTTTCCAGTTGAGTACATTCTTGGCCTCCTTTACTAAGAAAATAGGGACCATCCTGAGTACAGTTTCTCAGCAGGCTGCCAGTACTCTGTTATATGCCCCTCCATGTCTGCTGATGAACATTCAGGAGACCTCCAGGGTTGTTATGAGGAGTTCAGCCATGTTGGGAGTAATAGTCTATACCTCAGTGCCTCAACATCAACCACGTGTATTTGATTCAGTACCACCGAGGTTACTATTATCATTCAATGACTATTGACTAGAATCATCACAGTACAGAACCAATGATGGCTACACTGGTCAGTGTCCTGTTTGCCTCAAATTATGGATAAGATAAGGATATTCTAAATTGTCCTGTATGAATGTGACCTGTGAGTGTGAATGTGTGTATGTATGTCCAGCTATGGTTGGTGCTCTGTCCTGGTCTCCCCTTTCCCTGCATGTAAATTGGCTGCCACTTCTCATTGGTGTGTGAGTAATTGTAAAAGCTAATATATATCTGTCTGTAAAGTGTCCTTGAGTATGAGAAAGGTGCTATATAAATGTAAATAATAATAATAATAATAATAAGATTCATATTTTATCAACAGCATATCTAAACACCAGCATATCTCAACAGCAGCATATCTAAACACCAGAATATCTAAACACCAACATATCTTAACAACAGCATATTTTATATCCTTATCACATCTTTGATCCTATTGTTAATCCCGTATTGCAATTTAGTTGCTGCAAAAAGTTTTTCTAATGTAACTGCTGAACAACACAATATTTGTATTTAAATACTTGTTTAACCCTAACCCTACATTATCTATATACATTATCTATGCAGTTAATTTAATTTTATATTTCAGTATTTGTAAGTATTTTATTTTTATTTTACGTTGTAAGCTTTTTAAATCCTAGTTATGAGATTTTGGACAAAATGTAAAGTGCTGCATAAATAGCATTTATTTATTTATTGTTCATAGTGTAGGGGGTCATGGCTTGTTGATTTAAGATTAGAGATTAACTAAATTATTTAACTAAAGGTGATTTAAGTATACTAATAAAGGTGGTTGCTCAGAGAAATGATCTTATTTGTTGCCATAGAAACTGATCAGGGATGAAGATCCACTTCTGTTGTGGATAAATTAACAAAATATTGAGGTATGTCTGAGTAAGTCTTATTGAGTTAGCTCACTTTGTGAAATGTCCCACTGGTGTGTGTGTGTGTGTGTGTGTGTGTGTGTGTGTGTGTGTGTGTGTGTGTCTGTGAAAGAGAGAGAGCAAGAGAGAGAGAGAAAGAGAGAGAGAGAGAGAGAGAGAGAGAGAGAGAGAAAGAGATTGCTCACATAATGGTCCATTTGTAGTGTAATGGAACATGCTGTCCTATGACCTTTCAAACATGGTATCTCTTCGTCAGCTGTTTTGTTTCTCCAGTATTTCCAGGCTGAGTGGAAATTCTTGTTTAAGATCACATACACCTGGCTTAACCCTAACCTTATATACATCTGGCACCATGTCATAACAATAGAAAAATGCTGAATTTTTGCTGCAGTGTTTTTATGTGATCAAATAAGCATAGCATTTAGTTTGCTCTTCAAGTAACTTAAAAGAAAATGCTGAAATCAGACATATTAGTGACTTTGAGACAATTCTCCTATATTGGTTTACGTAGTGCCTTTGAGACAATTCTGGTATTTAGCATCATACACACTGGTTAAAGAATGCATTCTTTTGTGAATGATGTAAAATCCTGTGTCAGGAACCAGGCAGTTTAACCCAGACAGTAACCTTTTAACGCATGTTAGTCATGTGTGTGTGTGTGTGTGTGTGCAGGACAGGGAGAGAAAGAGAGAGAGAAATTAAGTATAACAAACGCTTTGTGTTTTCATACAGTCCACTCAAACACACACACACACACACACACACACACACACACACACACACACACACACACACATACACACACACACACACACACACACACACACACTACTCAACAGGCCTCCGAGCTTTCCTGATAAAACGACTCTGTGCTAAGTGTAAGTGTATTTCCTGTGAACACGTATGATTGCAAACACTGTACTACTGCTATGTACTGATAAAACAGGGTTTCCTGTCTGTGTTTGTTCTGGACAGATCTACATCTGTCCCACATAAAATCAACCAGAGGTTTTGTTTTTATTATGCTGTTTTCTGATTGATTGGGGGAAAATTATGTGAAGGCAGTGGAAATTCCCAGATTTCAGTAAACCCCACCACACCATCCCTCTCGACTCCTACCCTACTGAGCCATATCTGCATTTTAGACAAAGCTTCAGTGCTCATATTCTCACAGTAAGCATATTTTCAGCGAGAGACAAGAGGGTAGAGGTTTGTTTATGAGGGGTGCTGGAATCAGCAGGTTCAGGGGATGACCCAGACAATGGGCAGATTTTGGTAAGTTCTGGGAAGACAGCAGGAAAAGGTGATGTAGGAGGCATTCCAGATCCAAGTGGCTCCCAAACTCAGCATTAAAAACAAGCCCAAGCATGCACCTTCTCTAAGGCATTGCTCATGACATCACTCATAAGCTCACGAAGTCAGGTGATGAAGTTTCCAGACCCAAAATCACATGGAAAACACATCTTTATTTTCTAGGGTTTGGTTTTATTCTCTAGGGTTTGACCCTTATTCTCTAGGGTTTGGACCGTTTTCTCTAGGGTTTGGCCTTATTCTCTAGGGTTTGAACCGTGTTCTCTAGGGTTTGGCCTTATTCTCTAGGGTATGACCATTATTCTCTAAGGTTTGACCCTTATTCTCTAGGGTTTGGCCTAATTCTCTAGGGTTTGACCCTTATTCTCTAGGGTTTGGCCCGAATTCTCTAGGGTTTGACCCTTATTGTCTAGGGTTTGGTCTAATTCTCTAGGGTTTGACCCTTATTCTCTAGGGTTTGGCCTTATTCTCTAGGGTTTGGCCCGAATTCTCTAGGGTTTGGCCCGTATTCTCTAGGGTTTGACACTTATTCTCTAGGGTTTGGCCCTTATTCTCTAGGATTTCTAGACTCCATAGTCAGAATAACCAGCCTACAGTAGGCTGGTTTGTTCCTAGTGTTGATGTCACATCACTCTAGAATGATAATGAAAAAAAAGGCTCAGCAATAATTTCAAACACAAAAAGAAGGAACATATAAAGAAATTGCTTAAAACTGCAGACGTATGAATAACTGCTGAGACCACAGATATCTGGCCTGAGACTGTTTAAAGGGTCTAATTGTTGTTTCCAGTGTTATGGCTCTTTATCCAGATTTCTTTAAAGCTGCTTTGTGACAATATAAATTGTCACAATAAGTATTAAACAAATAAAACATTAAGTTGTTGTACAAATAAAACATTGAATTGAGTTATAAAATCAGTTCAAAAATTAAGGAGGATGAACAACTTTCATTAAAAAAATCAGTTGTAAGACACCTGATTTGGGATTTTAGCTGCAGAATATGTCTGGCCAGTAGGTGCTGCATGCTGGGGACAGACGTGCAACACACTAACACGAAGTGATAAGAAATGCTATTATTATGAAAAAACATCAAATATAACGTGGACTTATGTATGTAACTTCTTGAGTCCAGGCAAAGCTGCCCCATATCTCTGCTGAGACAAAACATAGCACATATACACTATCTGACTGCAGCTGTTGACGTGATTATATCTGTGCATTTTCCTATCTGTGTAGTATTTTACATAACTGATCTCTTCGTGTGAGGACTGAAGTGAGGGGGCACAAGTGCTCCAAACTGCACCCTATAACCCCATCACTCCTCCAAACTGCACCCTATAACCCCATCACTCCTCCAAACTGCACCCTATAACCCCATCACTCCTCCAAACTGCACCCTATAACCCCATCACTCCTCCAAACTGCACCCTATAACCCCATCACTCCTCCAAACTGCACCCTATAGCCCCATCACTCCTCCAAACTGCACCCTATAGCCCCATCACTCCTCCAAACTGCACCCTATAACCCCATCACTCCTCCAAACTGCACCCTATAGCCCCATCACTCCTCCAAACTGCACCCTATAGCCCCACCACTCCTCCAAACTGCACCCTATAGCCCCATCACTCCTCCAAACTGCACCCTATAACCCCATCACTCCTCCAAACTGCACCCTATAGCTCCATCACTCCTCCAAACTGCACCCTATAGCCCCATCACTCTTCCAAACTGCACCCTATAAACCCATCACTCCTCCAAACTCAAGCTGAGCTAAACACACTGCCCACTATAGTACTTTTAGTACTACACTATAGTACTACACTATAGTACTCTGGTTGTTTTACTGTAAGTGGAACTGTGTGTGTGTGTGTGTGTGTGTGTGTGTGTGTGTGTGTGTGTGTGTGTGTGTGTGTGTTTGTGTGTGTGTGTGTTGAACTGTATAACTGAGAAGTGTGTTTATGTGTATGTTTTAAACTTATGTATATGTTTCTAAAATTGTATCATGTGTATATGTATGTGTTAAATGTATATTTGGGGAGTGTGTTTAAGTGTATGTTTTAAAGTACAATGTGTGTTTATGTGTGTGCTTGTGTGTAGAGGGACTACACCTCTCTGATGTGCTGTTCAGATCTGTGGTATCAGTGTGACATCATGTACCATGTCACTCATTATGTTTAATGTTATCTCAGTTAGTTCTTGTCTCACACACCCACGATCATTGTCTGACACTGTCTGTCTTTCACCATTGTTCTTTCTTTGGTAAGTGATCTGATCACCTAAAAGCATAATCATAATGAATCATAGTGAATTTTGCAGTGACAAGAATGGTTGTTTTCACATGGAAACACTAGAGGGCGCTATAGCGTCAAGTAAGATAAAACCTGTCCTGAAAATCTCTCTCTCTCCCTCTCTCTCTCTCTCTCTCTCTCTCTCTAACACACACACACACACACACACACACACACACACACACACACACACACTCTTTCTATTGGTGAATACTGTGAAGTTGTGTCTGTGCCTTCAGCTCATGGTGTGATTACTGGTGCAGCCAAACCGTTCTGGTAAAAACACTCCAGAGAGCAGGACTGGCTGCTGTCCCGGCTGCTTCAGCCCGATCGTAGGTAGCAGTGAGCATGACGCAGCTCTGCCCACCAGCGCATGCCAGTGCAGCCTCCTTGCCCGCTACACACAGCGCCAGCACGGGGGAGTGGCTGTTAAACAACTGCCTTTGCCAGTCCTGGAGAGCCCCAGAACTGACCCATCCCCCCTCCAAGAACTGACCGCATCTTCTCTCTCATGTAAAGAGGTTTCTCGCATTCAACACTTCACAAATCCTACACTGAACCTGGTGTCTTGGAGCAGGAATAATCTTGAACTGTGGAGTGCAGGGGTACCCCATAACTAGGAAATGGAATGAAGGCTGAACCCCACATGTTGGAGGCTGAGTTAGGCCATGCAGGGCCTGATTAACAGAAGTCATTATACTGTCACAGCACTGTCAACTGTCATGATACTGGCCTGAGTTAGTCTGTTACTGAGGACTGGAACTGGAAATGTGTTTGCATTCTGTCCCAGTTCCTGAACATCTGTCATTTCTAAGAGCTGGACCGTACTACAGTCACGGCCATAGTGTCTGAATGGAGAAAGTTTGGAACAGTAAGCAAGCTCTCCAAGAGCAGGGCATGAAATCATCCAGGAAGTGACAAAAACCCCAAAAACAACAAGTAAAGAACTGCAGGCCTCATGTGCCACAGTTAAGATTAGTATCCATGACTCATCTATAAAAAAAACAAAACAAAAAAAACAAAGAAAAAAAAAACACAAAATAAGCAAGAATCCGTGAATAGAAATGCTTACCTCAGGTCAGAAACATTTAGAGCCTTGTGAGTTCTTAAACAATGTGTTACAGACAAATGAATGTAAAATTGATCTTTTTGGCCAACGAGGGCCCTGTTTTATCTGGAAAAACTATCACTGCTTTTCAAATTAAGAACTTCATACCACAGTGGAGGTAGTGTACCACCTGTGAACTACATTTTATGGTAGTGTAGCACCTGTGAAGTACAGTGGTGGTGTAGCATCTGCGCAGTACAGTGGTGGTGTAGCACCTGTGAAACACAGTGGTGGTGTAGCACCTGTTCAGTATAATGGTGGTAGTGTCCCTGGAGGGAATCTATGAAATCTGCTCTATATCCAAGAACACTTCAGGTGTTCAGATGACTGCAAGGTCATCTGTGTGTGAGCTGAAGCTAAAGAGTAGTTGGGTCATGCAACAAGACAACGATCCAAAACACACAAGCATGTCTATGTCTCAATGCCTACAAAATAAGAAGTGTAAACTTTAAGTGGCTTGGTCTAACTCCAGCCCACAGCCCTACCGGTGTGTTGTGGCATGCTCGTGGGCGTGATGCTGGCAGGGAGGGGACAGGTGTGACAGTACACCTGCAGATGTGACTGAGCTGAAGCAGATCTGTAAGGACCAGTGAGACACTAATTACAGAATATGTGTGGTTTCAGTTATTGCTGCTACGGTGATGTAGCCAGCTATTGACAGGAAGGGGCAATCAATTTTTCATACATGGGCACATGAATATCTTTCTCTTTGAATAATAAAATGTATTTTTGTGGTGTTTATTTACTCAGTGTCTCTTCTATATATTATTAGTTCTTGATTTAATGTCATTCATGTTAGAAATGTGCACAAATTCAGGAATTCAGGCAGCGGGCATTATTCTTGTCATATTAAACTAGTTACACATTTTGGCTGCATCTGTCAAGGATATCATGGCACAATAGCAGGGATATTTCAGTAACCTTCACCACAGCAAAGAAGTGCTGTTTACCTCTCTAACTCATCCTCATCTGAGATGGATAGCAACACAGTGGAATCGTGTGTTGTGTTCCAAACAGCTGTTGTGTTCTCTGTGCCCAAGAGGATTATCCCAGCTATTATCAGTGTCCGGTCCAAAAGCCAGTGCCTGGCATCAGAGGGCATCATTAATGCACAAAGATTATTATTATTATTATTATTATTATTATTATTAATGCACAAATTTTAGCGCAACATACACTGCCACCCAGATGTCGTATTTTCCTGAGAAGTTCCTGAAAAGTTTTAAGTGAATAAGTTTAAAATATTGAAATAATCCTAATTGTGTGAAGGCCTTGATTTTTGCAGACCACCCCAGAGCCTAATTTGGACACTCAAATTTCTTTTTTGTTCATGCACTCATATAAGCTTCTTTTCTACTGTAGGGGCCAAACATGACAGACTTCTGAGACTGTGTATAGGTTCATTTCCACAAGTGTGCTGGAAATTAGGGCCAGGAGGTATCTGTGGAAGTATTTATGGAAGTGTTTGTGGAAGTATTTATGGCGGTGACGGGTTCTTGTCTTAATTATGCGACAGTTCTCACTAAACAATTCCAATTGCTGCATGTGTTTGGCGAGATGGATAAACCTGAATTGTCTGGACTGTATTTAGTGTTTCTGTTTATGTGGGCAAAAGGTCACAGGACATATTCAAATGTTGAATATTGGCAATAAGTGAGGAGACGTTTATCTCTGTGTGGAACCAATCAATGAACCCCTACATCATATGCCATCCCACCTGAACAGTTCTGCAGCCTCAAGCACAGTTATGGTTAGGGGTTAGAGGTTAGGGTTAGGTGTTGGAGGATAAGGGGTTAGAGGTTAGTTGACTCTGCTGAGAAACTTTGCCGAACTGTGTGCATGTTGAAATGTATCTGGAACGGTTACTGTCCGTTCTCAGAACCGTTCCACCCTACACAGGAAAAGAGGCTTTACTCTCTATATTTCTCTCAAGGTCCGTTTCTCCTTGTTGTTATGTCACCATGTATCACTGACTTGTGCAGAATCATTTGCCTCCGGAGACATGACTGAAGAATCCATGTTTTGCTGAGCCAGCACAGAGAAGGCACACCATGCAGTTCATTATAACCACCACACAATGCCTCTTGACTTTAACTGGAAACACATGCTTTTCAAGTGCTATGGTGCACTTATTTTCGGAGCCTGTTGGCAAAAGGAATCATAATGCCTGGGTGTACATTATCAGTAAGGATCTGTCACGGATTCTTCAGAACAGTGTCTGTTCTATGTCCATCAGCTTGGCAAGTGTTCTAGAGACTGTTTTATTCCATTACTATAGTGCAGCTTCACTCAGGACTGTAACACCTGACCTGTTTTACTCTAAAATTATGTTCAAGAAGATCTTGATGGGTGGGATTAGGTGTGCAAGATTAGTTATTTTTAAATTAGGTATGTTAGATTAGGGTCAGAAACAATGCACAAGGTTAAAATTATGAAAAAATATTTATGAGGTGTAAATGATCTGAACTCAGCTCTGACGTCAACACAACTGTTAGGCAGCAGCCAGCCCATTAATTTAATTGCCTGTATGGGGTGTTTCCATACTATGTGAAAGGCATTTTGGTTGAGCCGTTGGTGATTAGATTAATTATTAAATTATTATGAAATATTAATTACGTAGTGTAGTTCAACCCTGCTTCTCTTGCTGGAAGGAACCCTCCATGGCCTGCAGAGGGTGTGTCTCATTTGGTTCATATCATTGGTGAGTATGGACAGGATCAAACTAAATACTGCAAAGTCGGAGCTCTCAGTCTGACACTTTACTTCTGTTACCTTGGAACACGAGTGCATTAATCCCACGCTCGAAAGAAAACATGCACACACCGCGTGGGGTGTTCACTGAGAGGCTGAGAGGTGTTTTAAGTGGTATCATTTGAGGCGCGTGTGAATCATAACTGAAGAATAAGTTATTCAACTGGGACGAGATGTTCTTTTCCATTAAAGGTTTCGTGTATGTGCGTGTGAATGAGAGAGAGAGAGAGAGAGAGAGAGAGAGAGAGAGAGAGAGAGAGAGAGAGAGAGAGAGAGAGAGAGAGAGATATCCTATCAAGTTTAATCCTTTAAGCCTGCCAAGAGGTTGGAGTTACAGTATTTGATCTAGGTAGGAAGTTGAACCTTATTTGGAGATCGTTCTAACCAAACCAATTCTTTTTCACCCAAACCTAAAGTGAACGTGAATCATTCACGCAGCACTGCAGTTTCGTTAACGCCACACATAGTGAAACAACCAGAACACATAGCAACATATTTATTTATTTATAGCGCCTTTTGTGAAACCGTTTTTAAAGTCCCGTGGCGTTTATCCCTGTGCATGTAGCAGTGTGGGGCTGCATTATGTCCTCGCTTGGATAAATGTGACGTCAATACTAATTAGCCTTCTCCTTTAGCATCTAAACAGTGTTCGTGTGTTAAAGGGCCCTGGCTCTGCGGTTATTCTTACACGAGGCGCTGAAGCAACTGGCGACCGGAAAAGCAGAAATATTTCTGACCCTGAATTAGCAGAGCTGACCGCCCTCAACAGTCGCTTAGCATTTGTTCCGCTTGCTGCCATTCTTATTTGTAACACGATGCTACCACTGATAGGAAATTGGTTTTTGATATGCGATATGTGCTGTGGTATTGTGTTGTATGGGTAGGTGGTATAGTATAGTAGGGGTAGGTAGTATAGTATAGTATGAGTACGTGGTATAGTATAGTATGGGTATGTGGTATAGTATAGTAGGGGTAGGTAGTATAGTATAGTATGAGTACGTGGTATAGTATAGTATGGGTATGTGGTATAGTATAGTAGGGGTAGGTAGTATAGTATAGTATGGGTATGTGGTACAGTATTGTATGGGTAGGTAGTATAGTATAGTATGGGTATGTGGTACAGTATTGTATGGGTAGGTAGTATAGTATAGTAGGGGTAGGTAGTATAGTATAGTATGAGTACGTGGTATAGTATAGTATGGGTATGTGGTATAGTATAGTAGGGGTAGGTAGTATAGTATAGTATGGGTATGTGGTACAGTATTGTATGGGTAGGTAGTATAGTATAGTATGGGTAGGTGGTATAGTATTGCTATTGGCACACTTTAGAAGGTGTCGTGATAACCACACACAGAGGGGTGTTTGCATCTCTGTGGGTAATGCCTGTGTCATTGGCCTAGATGGACCGTGCTATATTTAACCCGGGTTTGAGTTGATCCGGGAAGCATTTAACCCGGGTTTGAGTTGATCCGGGAAGCATTCTATTGGCAGAAAACAGGTACTCAAGGTAGCGCCTCTGAGTGAACACCTGAAATCTTAGCTTCACTGTCAGCTCTCCTCTGTTTGAGTTAAAATGGTAAACTCAGCGTGAAAGAGACCTGACTAATATCTGCAAGTATAAACTCTGGTCTTTATCTAAGACTTATTTTCGAAGAACTTGGGACTGTGTATTTTAATGTTTTTACAGGACACAGCTAAATTTCCACCTGTTGAAGAGTCTGGCAGAGTCAAGTGCACGTTAGACAACAAGCTGGGAGAATCCTTGCAGACTGCAGTTGAATCAGTCTTGTATACGTTATAATAGTATAATAGTTGTTTAATGACACCACTGTATTTATAACCCTAATTACAATATTTTCATTGTTTCAGTTGTAGGCTATACACCTGACAGCAATGGCCACAGTGGCCTTACTGGACTGACCTGGCGAACTGGGTTTAGAGCTGGAAAACTTTAATCAAAGGTGCAGAGAAGAATGTCCTCACTATTCTTCAAATTGGAAGAATAGTCACCATCAGAAAACTAGCCGCAACTTTCAGGAGTTTTATTGTAACGAAATCATTCAATAACCCTAGAAAACATACACGGCACATTTACCATTTTCTGTGTTGGTGAGATTGAGCCACTTAAACAATACAAGGGCAAGATTCCACCCAGTTAACCAAGAGGACAGGCTGAAGCCTACAACTTTGAGAAGTACTCAAGGAAGAATAAGTAACATCTACTTTGATTTCATCACATTCAAGGCAGCTAATCCTGTAATCAGAGAAAAACAAGGGCTCTTGTAGTCAGATTCAGTAAAAAAAAAAAAAATAATAATAATACAGGCATCATACTGTTACTGTGGTTCAACACAGTCCTAATCAGGGGGAAAGTAAAGCTGCACTCATAGTTACAGCTGTGGAGTTACATTACAGAATGTCTAATCCATTGATATTATCCAAAACTGAAGTACATTTAAACTAAGCTTTAGATCCAGTGGCCACTCCCCCTTTCAGTAACCATTTAAGTTACAGGAGCTAAATGTTTACTCAGTCTTCCACTGTACCATAAAGGTAGACCTGGCTGTCTTATTATTGGTAATTAGGCTGGGTGATGTGATTCCTCCCTGTGAGAAAATGAAGCATGAACTAGTTGTATTTTCTTTGCCATTTTATTATTATTATTTTACAGGGAAACCAATGATAACCAGTACATAAACACAATTAAAAAAAATAAAAATAAAAGATAGTCCATAAGTCTTCTACATGCTCTACCCTTAACCTGTCCAATCATGCCCATCTGGGGAAGGGAAAATAAAAGTATACAATTAAAATAAAAATTAATGACGGGACTTCACCAGAAACTTCGTCTTAAATGTACCTTCCATAGTTTTTCACTCATGCACACAGCTCTAACAATACATTTATATAAAAAGAACAAATTAAGACGTTTAGGTGCTTTGGATTTGATAAAGCCAAATTTCCTCTCACACGAAGCACCTACAAGTTTTAAAAAATCCTCAAAATGAACTAATGCTGGAAATGGAGAGTGTCCAAAGTTTCTTCAAAACAAACAGGATGAGTAGCTCCCAGCTGTTTACACACACACAGACACAGACGCAGACACACACACACACACACAGACACAGACATACACACACACACACACTCTCTTGCACGCAGTGCTGAAAGACAAAACGAAGTTCAATGCCTCACTCCCCATACAGTCACATTGTAAATTATAACGGTTCTTAAAATAAATATCTCACATCTGCTTAAAAATAAATAAATGATCTGTAACACTTCACTATGGCAAATGAAAAATTCAAACCTAAACGCCATGTCACTGCGTACTGGGTGGTTCTACAGGGTGAACTCTCACACAAAGCTGAGCTGCTGTTACCTCTGAGGTAGAGAACACATCTGAAAAGCGTCTGCTTTGCTGGCGTCATGTCAAGACACAAATGTTACATGTTAAATGTTGTACATTATGTTCAGGCATTTGGAAAGCTGGGGGGAGGGATGTTAACCCATGTAAAGGTATTAGATTTGGTAAAATAACTAGGGTGAAATAATGAAAATAGCAAACAATGGAAGCATGCCGTCATGTCCTAGGCAGGGCGCGAGGGAAAGCCAGTGGCCCTGGACAGCAGTGACGTCTCCCTGGTGTTCACGCCTTCCTCTGCATGTCCCCACCCACCATGTCCCCTCTGCCAGTTACCTTTCCACATTTTCTCTCATCTCCTTCACCTTCTCAAACGTGTATAAATCTACAGTACGCTGTGTGCAAATGGCATGCCATTTTTATATACTATTTATTCCCTGTTTGTTTTTAAATATATGAGTCTGGAAAACTAAGATGGGGTGATGATGCATCAAGTGTGAACTCTGAACACTGACGCTGAGTGAAGGTTTACTCATCCATTAATTCATATGATTAAGAAAAAAGAAAAAAAATTAAAAAAGTAACCATATGTAAAAAGTTATGAAATGATTCAAGTAAAATACACTAAGCATATGTTTAAAAAAAAACAAAAAAACAAAAAAACCCCAGAAGCCAAGACTCTTTTGCTGCAGAGGCTGTTGCATTCTTTAATTCAGGTGTTTAAAGATACTGCTGTATGTTTTGTGGGCGATCTGCGGCGAGCACTTGACATGGGCGGCGGGCGAAAGTGAGGCCTGCAGGGACTTCAGCGGCAGGTCGGTGGCTGTGTCGAACCCTGCGATGGCCAGCGACTCTAGCACAATCTCGCCATTCCGAGCACAGAAGCCGCCTGTTGTGTCGGCTTGGACCGGGGAGGCGGATTCTTCGGTGTCAGAAGGTGTGTCGGG
Source organism: Electrophorus electricus (assembly GCF_041902795.1). Taxonomy (NCBI): domain Eukaryota; kingdom Metazoa; phylum Chordata; class Actinopteri; order Gymnotiformes; family Gymnotidae; genus Electrophorus; species Electrophorus electricus. The sequence goes on from NC_137502.1 coordinate 27,710,627, forward strand.
AGGCGTGTCCACAGGCGTCTCTTCCTGCTTGCTGAAGAGGCGGTCCAGGTAGCTGACATAGCCGCCGCCCCCTCCACCGCCCTCCTTTGGTGCATTCCTGCAGGCCTCATCGATCAGGCAGTAGTCGTCGGCACCTGGTCCCGGGAGGCGGTCCCACGGGCATGGCTGGCGCACGCTCTGCTGGGCCAGGTTCACCTGGCATTTCTCATCTTTCTCCTGGCTGACAGACTTGGACAGCTGTGACACGGAGGTGTTGCGCTCATTCAGGAGGCCCACATCGCCAGGCTCCGGCTGCAGGCTGAGCTTGATGGTGCCGGCAATGAAGGAGTCGAAGTCGAAGCTCTGGTGCTTCTCCTGCTGCCGATCCTTCTCAGGCGGGCTGGGGCTGTGGCCGTGGTGGCCTGCCTCGCGCAGGGCGATCTGCGCCTTCACCAGGCCGTTTCTCTCGCACTTGCTCTTGCTCTTGCGGTCACCCTTCTCCTTGTTCTGTTGCTCCTTCCAGTTGGACAGGTCGATGATGAGCTTGGGCTCGTAGTAGTGGTTCACTTCACTCTCGCGCCAGATCAGGTTGTCCAGGTAGGACGGCGACACAGCCTTGTAGTTGCAGGTGGGGCTACACTCCAGCTCACAGTACTTGTTCTCGTGGTGATGGTCGTGCGGTGGCCACGACCACTCTGGCGGCAGGTCAAACAGTGGCTCGTCCAAGAACTTCTCGCTGTCAGCATCGGCGTATTTGCGTGGGTCCACCTGAGCCTCCTCGTCATCTGTGACATCAGAGAGGGCCCGTGGGTCGCGCTGCACATCCTCAACCTCTGCCGCACTGTGCGGGTGCCAGTCGAGCTCAGACTGCTGGCTGTCGTGGTACCTGTGGGGGAGGGGAGCAGAAACAGAGCGTGCTCACAAGACCATCTGAGCCAGTCCAAGTCTGTGGGTATGTCGAACACACTCCTTACAATTTAAGAAATCCACAGCAACACTAAACCTTTGTCTTGAAGCCTAAATAAAAAAAAGGAAAAAGCACGCGCCGGCTTGCTACGAATTTTAATTAGCCTGCAGCACTAAGCAATGGTCCATGGTGTCTAAAAGCCTGCCCCCCCCACACACGCACAGGATGTTTGCTTTAGTGTAACCCACTAGTTGCACCAACCAGGACAACAGCTACTCAGTTCCAACAAACTGAGCCTAAGTTAAATGTGACACTGTCAATTTTTCACGAAGATTGGTTGTAACATTACACCCAGCTGGGAAGAGGCTTAATGTCAAAGTCTAGACTGTTCTGACGGTAGGGTTAGGGTTATCCTGTCCTAAGCCAAACCCTACCCCTGTTCTGATGGCAGCCCAAGAGTTTTAGTTTATCTAGTTTATTTACAATGATCAGGTTTTTAGATGGAAGACTCTAAGGAGTTTCTAAGGAGTGAAGCAATCCATGTTTTGACATCCATATTTCCACTAAAGTTTGGTTAAATGCTGGGCGTTAAACATTGGGCACTTTCTGAAATGTAGGCCAACGAAGTTTACCACTCCTCTACAGTGCTTCCCTACACATTCCAGTGCCACCACTCATTCAGCTATTACAACCAGTTTTGTCAAGACCTGTTGATTCTACCAGCCTCAAGGGTGTCCAACTGCCATCTGAGGAGAGGGTTGCCCCATCCAGTAGCATCTGAATATCAGAGGTAAACTGGGACTAAACTCTATACACTAAAGTTTGACTTAACTGCAGTGATTTACATTCATAAAAACAACAACAACAACAACAACAATTTCTATATGGAGCTTTTAAAAAACAACAAACAACAACCACCAACAAACAAAAACACCCCCCTCCTAAAAATCTTACACACACACTCACGTCTCCATGACTACACAAAGCCTCTCAGGTGTGTGCGTATGACACCTGTCCCAGATGTAGTTGTGTGCATGCGCATCTCACCTGTCCCAGTTATAGACATGGCTGTGGCTCTCGTCCATGAGGAGGATGTCATCCACCTCGTCCTCAATGTGGAAGGGATGAGCAGAGACAGGCTCGTCCAGTGGGAACGCGTAGTCGCTCATGTAGGGGTGGGCCAAGGCTTCCTCTGCCGTCAGCCGGTCCATGGGGTTAAAGGTCAGAATCTTTTCCAGGAAATCTAGAGCTGAGTGGTGGAGACACAACGAGTCTAGAGCATGACTGGAAACTTTGGATCGATTACCTAAAAAGTCCTGTTTGGACAGGATTCAAGGTGCATGGGCTCTGTGATTTTACTTCTATCCAAATCAGCTCTTGTTTTTTCTTACTGTTTTTCTCCCAACTCAGCACTTGTCTGATATTTTTAGCCGCATCCACATGCAACTCTTCCAGATTTTCCAGGCAATGCCCCCTGATTAACTAGTTAGTGTTAACACTAACCCTGATTAACTCTAACTGTAGTTTGAGTGGTAGAGAGAGCTGGTTGTGTGTGTTAGTGCTAGAGAGCTGACTGTGTGTTAGTGCTAACCTTAACTCTGATACAGGATTGGTTTATGACTAGAGCGTGTGTGCACTGCTGTGTCTGTCTCTGAACACGGAGACATCAAATACAGGTTGGCCAGTGGTTTCTTTAAATTTTGACAATATATTTAAATATTATATTCATAAACACAGAACTGAATCTAAGATACAGAGTGGCCACTGGCAACATCAACTAGGATAAATTGATGAGCAGCTTGGCAAGCAGTGTGCATACATTGTGTGTGTGTGGACTGCATGACTGACCTCCCGCACTGACCCCTGGCAGAAGCTTGGCGAGTGGCGTGTGGGGTACAGACATGTCGTTTTTGATAAAGACGGGAATGACGCTCTGGAGCTCCTGCCTGTCCTCTTCATGGATGACAGGAATTGACTCCAAGATCAACTGCATTTGCTCCAACTCATGAGCTCCTACACCACCAGCCAGACGTAATGAAACATGAAAAGCCATAATTTCAGTGTCTCAGATGTGATTATCTGAACACTAAAGTATGTAAAAACAAACAAACAAACACTCAAATCTTTAAGACTCCTACCATGACACAGTTATCGAAACCCCATTAAAACCCCTAACTTTATCAGACACCTTTAAGGCCACAACAGTTCAGACCTACGTTGCATTCAGTTCTTCACCTAACACACAGAGTGGGTGTCCGTTCACAGAAATGTCAGTTTGGCCAAGGTTACATCATCATACCACCATTACCTGTCTGAGTTCAGACAGACAACGGATGCAGAGAGAAAGAGAATGAAAGAGGAGACACTTCTGAGGGCTGACCTGCGAAGAGCGTTTTCCCTGTGAGCATCTCGGCAAAGATGCAGCCAGCCGCCCACATGTCGATGGCTTTAGTGTAGTTATTGGGGGAGAGGAGGAGACGTGGGGAACGATACCACTTGGTGACAAGACCCTCCGACAGGTGACCCTGAAAGTGAGAGAGACACTTGTCTATATAATCTGAATTCACATCTATACATAATAACCACTGCAATTATACTTGCCAGCCACGTTTTTAGAAACACTGCACAGAGTCTAATGCAATGCCCAGTTTGTGTTAGCCATACTCCAGTCCTTTCATCAGTGGACAATTTCTTACTAAAGAACCCATTAGCGCAATAAATTTGGCTGGAAGACCACCCTCAACCCCACTTGTGGCATCTTAGCATCTACAACCATGCCACTTCCAAATCAGTGTTACTGCTTTGTGGATTACTAATACAGTGAGCAGCAACTCTGCAGTCAGGAACGATATACAGCGTAAACAGTATAGAGTGCAGCTGAAAACTGGTCTCCAACTACCCACTTACAAAATGCACTATAAGATGTAATATGTTTAAGATAACTACAATATAAAGACGTAATACCTATAAGATAAATACACTACAAAACATAATACCTACATAATGCCTACATAATATTACAAGACAATCAAATAGCCCTTTTGGCAGGTGAATGTCACTGCAAACTTGGTGTTAGTTCAGCATGTCTGGTATCTGCACACCAGAACAGGAGCTGGGGTCACTAGCCACAACGATAACACGGGTAAAGTAAGAAACAAAGATAAATAGGGAGGAACAGAAAACACATTTGAAGATCCTCCAGTTTAGACAGAAGGATATCTCAGGCCTGATACTCCCATACAAAAGCAGTAAAGACATTAACCATCCGTCCACTTCAGTGTGCTCCCAAAAATCCTGAAGTACCCGCACTTCTGGGGAAGTGTTGGCGTGGAGACCACAGCAGATACCATCAACTAGATCCAAGCCTGCTTTTTCTAACACGAGATGATCATTATCTTGAACATGCATAATAACTAGGGGTCGCTAACAGCCCAGAATTAGTATAAAGTAAATTACACCATCCTTAACAGCAGTACTGCACAGGATACACATTCCCACATAAAAGGCTTTAGGCACGTCACAGTGTCCCAGTTCCTCTGCCATGCTTAGCTTAAGATCACCACCTGAGAAGGAGATTTGGTTACATCAAGTCAGGCCTTTGCCACCCCCTCCCCTATACTTCCTGGGAACTGAAGCAAGCTCATGGGGGCTGCTGTCTGGAGGCACTGCAGGGAGTGAGCTATAGCGTCCGTGAGGTAGCGTCTTCTTTAGGCTTTTTCCTACAAATTAAACCAGTTGCAGCTGTCCCTTGCTTTAATAGCCAAATTCTAACCTGACCCCAGCCTGAGGAAATCTAAGGTCATGTATACACTGATATCTATTGGAGAGCACATGCAAAAGAGAGAGGTGGGGTTGGGCTGGTGGGTGCACTTTACCCAGGATCAGATGAGATTAATGATTCAACAAGCGCTACTAAAAAAAAAAAATAAATAAAATTAAAAAAAAATCAATAATTACCTTCATGCTCAGTTCGAAGGGTTCACATGCTACACTAAAAATGCTTATCCCTTTCCTCAGGCAGCCCCGCTGCACAGATTCCCCAACAGAGGCCCCCAGAGCAGGTCAGCGTTAACCCCAATTCTTCATCTGTACAGGGTTATAGTTAACCCACCTCCGAGTTTCAGATCAAGCCCAGCTCAGACAGGAAACTCAGTGTGTCTGACTGGCTAGAAGGGATGCCTGCATTTGATATGACATCATGTTTGATATGCTCCTCTTCTGCACATGAGTGTCCAGTCACCATGGTTACAGCATCAGCTGAAGAACTAAGTGTGCTCTTTGTTTCTCACGGAAAAATCCACACAGTTCAACAAAAAAGTGCTGACTGGAGAGATAGAGACACACACACACACACACACACACACACACACACACACACACACAGACAGACAAACAAACGAGCACGCTCTCTCACTCACTCTGTCTTTCTCTCGTCATCTTACCCTGTGTCTCCAGATTACTGCCACACCAAAAAAAAGTACTTAAGTGCTTATCCAAGCTAGTCAACACAAGAAGAATCGGTAGTCAGGGCAGAGGGAAGGTGGGGAGGGGTGGGTAGCAGGGCCACAGAGTGCATGGTGGGAATTTCTCTTCTCTCTTCAATTACCTTCCTTCATAAAATATAGAATATCAAATATCTAGATTTATGAAAGCATGAACAAGTGTGTGCGCTGCACCAACTCAAGACCCGCTGCAGCCAACGAGCCACGCCAAAAGTAATGCTCACAAGTGTCCGCGTCTGCTCCAGCCTGAACAGACCACTAGACCGCTGGTCATGGAACTATTCAGAAGTACAACAGAAATAGCAGCAGGCCTCATCCCACCACTCTGCAGAAGAGGTGAGGGTGTGTGAATGAATGGTGTGAGAGGCAGAGAGCGTTGGAAAGGCTGAAACAGCCTCATGCATCATATACAAGAGGAAGAAGCGAGGTTTAATACAACACACCAAAATGAATGGTGGATATGCGGTCACCTGTGCGGCCGCAGAAAAATAAGGGGAAAAAAAAAAAAAAAAAAAAAAAGTAATTCACCATTAACCTAGTTTTCAGCTTGCAGGAAGCTTAGTCACAGATTAAATAAAAACTTTTTAAAAAAAAATAAAAAAAAACAACAACAAAACAATGCCAGGAACCACACAGATTCACATAAGCAGTCTCATTTAGAAGAAAAAGGTGAATGTAGGTGCTCAGACAGCTCACAGTCCATGAAAAAAAAAAAAAAATCCTTCCAACCTGCAGAGCATTTGCGACAAACCGTTAAGAGACTACACATGAGAACACAACCATCGTTCACATGGTCTATGACACCTGGCTTGCCAGATTCCTGGAGCTGGCTCACAGGAAGCTGAGGTGTTACTTCAGGACCATCAAAACACTGTTCACAAACCCTGTGCACTTCCTTTCTCAACACATCACCCTCAAGAGCAATCGTTCAGAATAACAAAGTCCAGGCCAGACAGCACAGACCTGCTCACAGAAAGCAGGAGCAGACACACTAACTAACCCTGGCAGCTCTCATGTGCCGTTAGCATTTGCCCCAAATAGATGTTTTGCGTCAGCTTTCATCAACGCTGTCCTTGGGACAGAGTTGCGAAATACTGCTAGGAGGAGAACCGTCAACAGCAGAGAGCATGGTACATCCAATCAGCTAACCGAGCAAAAATATATAGATAAATAAAATGTATACATATATATAAAATATATATGTGTGTATGTGTATTTTATATATATATATATATATATATATATATATAAATTACACACACACATTTTTAAATTGTGATTGACATGCACCAGTTTCACCAAGTCAAATTCCTTATATGTTCAAATTAACTTTGCCAACACACAAATTCTAATTCTGAAATCCTGTACCTTGTGCGAGTAGTGTGGGTCCATGATACGGGCCAAGCCGAAGTCTCCGATCTTCAGCACCAGGTCTTCCGTGTTGACAAAGAGGTTGGCAGGCTTGAGGTCACGGTGCAGGACGTTGGCCGAGTGGATGTATTTGAGGCCACGTAGCAGCTGATACATGAACAGACGGGCATGGCCCTCAGACAGCAGGCCCTGCTCCAGCACCTTGCACAGGTCCGTCTCCATGTACTCCTGCACAATATAGACCGAGTTGAACTCGGTGAGCGAGCCCACGTCCTCGGCCAGGTGCCGGCCGCACGGCCCCAGCGTCTCAAACACCTTCACTATGTTGTCGTGGTCCAGGCGCCGGATGATCTTGATCTCACGCAGCGCATGCTTGACACTCTGCGGATCTGTCAGCACGATCTTCTTCACAGCCACGCGCTTGTCACAGTCCATGTCCACAGCGGAAAATACAAGGCCGTTGCCACCGCAGCCCAGCGGCTTCAGGTCCGTATAGCGTGGGCCCAAATCAAAGCCATGAATATTCATAAGGCTTTCAAACTTCTCTGCCATTCTTGCTTGCGTTTTATTTTGGAAACTTCTACACCCTGACCACGGCTCGTTAGGAAGGACTTGTAAATTCTTTGATGTGACAGGTATGCAAAATGTCTCGCTTTCTTTTGCCCTCTCCTGCAGCAAGGGGGGGGGGGCACTAAACCCTGGTTTATTTATTTACAGTTTATTTTGCACTTAGGTTCAGTGCTTTCCCACCTGGGTGATCAGCCTCTTTAGCACAAAGCAGCAAGAGAACTCTGATAAGTCATTAGAATATGTTAGCATTATGCCCCATCCAAAAAATAACCCTAACAAAAACAAAAATAAAACAAACAAACAAAAAACACTCCTACAAATCAAAGGGGTTTGGAGGGGGCCTTTTCTTTTCAACACCTAGGGACACACTTTCAAACTTACTTTCTTCCCCCAAATGTTTAACAGCCTATCATGGAATGGGTTCGGGGGTGATCAGTACTCTTTGTGAATAAGTGAACCAGTCTACCAGCACCCGCATCCTTCATCCAGTGCTGTTACATACAGTGTACGACTTCTTCTGAGCAGCTGCATTCTCCTGATGTGCTAACTAAGCACGCAAGCTGGGTTACTATGGTTACTATACTAGGGTACTCCTTTCTGTTTGTTCTGTTCCAGAGCAGCTGATGTCTGGAAGCGGGAAGGTCCGCCGACCTCAGCAGGAACACACACCCTCACTGATCAGGTGGCTCAAGCTCACCACAGTCGCAATCAAAACTGTCCTCCATTTTACAACTGGCTTTCCTGCAACACAAACACAGAAAAAGTAGCTCAATTATGTGACCAAAATAAAGCTGCCAAAATACAAGAATCTTTCAACATTCCCCAAAGCGAGTGGAAAATGTAGGCGATCTTAATTTTTGTTTTCTGCCTTAATTTTAAATAGTATTAATATACTGGAATTAATAACTAAAAACTCGCCGACTATTTCTAAGACCCCCTTTAACATTAATGGTTAGTCAGGCTGACGCATCTAGATGGCACAAACCACCCTCTGATGTCATCGGAGGGAACAGAAATACGACCATTACACATGAGCCAATAATAAAAAAAAACAAAACAATTCCAGTAAATATACATTTATGTATTGAGTAAAATAGTAATATAATTCCTCAACGATACAATTTAAAACAACCTTTTTAAAAGTCACAACACAAACTTTTCTTGCTGCATAATATAGCCACGTTGCATCTCCGCAGGACGGCTCGACTTTGCCAACCATTTTGTTGACCAAAGTACATGGCAACGTGAAATGATGGGGTATATTCCTCAGTAGCAAAGAAACAGCTATGAAACTCACAACGCAGGAAACCAAACGAAAACTTAGATTCGATTTACTTGGTAGTCAAGTTATTAATTTATTACCTAGCGAACTTTGTGAAAACAACTTGGCTAGCCGGCTAGGATAGCGAAATCATAAGAAACATACCAAACTAACAGCAATACTACATACACTAGCCAGCTAGCTAAACGACTCGGTTGTTAGTTTGGCTAGCTATTTACAAGCTGAAATATATATGTGTAGCTAGCTAATAATTAAATTATTCAAATACGAGATAAAGCAGCTAACGCTAACGTTAGCTATGTGTGTATGTCTTAGCTAAGCTTTTAAATCTACTTCGCGGCAAAGGACAAAAGAATTGTTATTTTTCGTAACGGCAGCCGCTACCTAGCGTTAGGTGGTAAAATTAAGTAATTCTAGTGGGAACTCTTTATTAATCTACATTAACCTTATTACCACTTCGCGAGAAGACTGGTGACCAGGTGGTGAAATGTGGGCCAAGATAGCTGTAGTTCTGGGAAACGGAATTTAGCTAACACGTTACATAGCAGACGTTAGCTAGTAGGCTAACCTAGCTATCCGACCGGTAAGGTCGGAATCGGCTTTTTTGTATAATACAATAGCAAGATACTTTAAATACTAGCTATAGCTACCTAGTCCAATGAAATGGGTGAGAAACGTGGCCAACATTTTGCTACACCGCTTGAGCTCCAAAAACAAATGATCCACCGTTTTATTTTCCCACTTAACTATAATTGTTGTTCATATTGTTGTCCTACAGTCGCCATAAACTGAGCCAACCACTTAGCAAGGCTATTTTAGTCAGGTAACCAGCCAAGCTCTTCATAGAGTAACTGAGCCCGAGTGGCTACACGGACTAGCGTTGGCCAAGATATCTACTCAGGCGAGCTTTTGGGCAAACAGAATGTCAGAAAACCTTGGTACAATCAGGTGATTTCGCTACAATATCAATAAATACGAGATTTAAGGTTTAGTTTTCAGCCGCGACAGGGTATTAACAATGTTTTTTTAACCACACTGTTTTGGATAGTCAAAAGGGTCTCGTAAACGGAACAAAGACGTCCGTTGTTAGCCGGCTATGCTAAACAGAGCTAGCCCGTGTAGGTTAACGCTTCACGTTTACCACGTCGCTCCGACAAGACGATTAAAAAAACCGAACAAATGGAGGATGAAACGAATTTAAAATATGATTACGATCGCACAGCCATGTGTACACAACAACTTACTTTTCTCGTTCGTTTCATTTATTATGTTCTCCTAACCGAATGTGGTCGGCCGGCTCTCCGTTCCCCTCGCTCCCTAATCTCCATTCAGATTATTGCAGATTACGGCAGCTCTTCCGATGTGGGCTGAACAGACGCGTCAGACTTTTACTGACGAAGGAACCGTGGCGCTAAATTCAAGACATCGCACGAAGAATTGGCCGAATGCACACAAATCTTGATTGGCGAATTAATATGATACGAATTTGCAAACCCATCGTGATTAAATTAATTTCAACAAATTAATGTAATATTAATTATGCTTTCTCTTGCATTAGTTATGTAGACTAGGCTGTTATATCTGCCGATCCCCGATCTGCCGTTAGGGGTAGAAAGCAACTATAATTGCACAAATTGTTCCAGAAATCGAAGGTTTAGTATAACAAGTCCAGGCGATGAGTCTATAATATAAATCTATAAAATCATGATTGTAGCTATTATATTATATTATGTTATATTATATTTGTGTTGGTGATGTTATTTGTATATGTTTTTTCGCAGGTCTTCAATTTTCATTTATGAGTGTAGCCAGTAAGCGTGTCTTATAATAATTTAACCGGATCTCTGCCATCTGTTTTGCCAGATTTAACTGATATGTTTTAATCACCTATATTTTCTCAAACATGTCTACTAGTTTTCTGGGAATAAACAGCCTGAAAAACAATCTTCAATACTATTCAGTCTTAAAAATAGTAGGTTTGGGAAGGTTGACTCATTAGGGAACTAGACTACTTACTGCAGTTTGCTTCAGCAGTGTTTTTTCTCCTGACGTGTTAGCAGTAGGATATTTGTACGATTTACCACAGCCTACAAAATTTTCCCCGAGGTGGCTAAGACCTCCGATGAGACAAAGAAGTAAAGATTTATGAAATATCCCTCTTTAGTCCTTTGCACAGATCCGTCAGTTTCGGGTGTCCTCGCTTCGCCAAAAGTGGGTGTGCTGCCAGCACTTGCGCATCGCGCTCTGCACCATGACCGCATGGAATTTAGCTGCGGCGTTGCCCAAGTTCCAGAAGCCAGTGGCTATTCAGCAGGTTCTGATAAGATGCCACTCGCAGTCAATCACACACAACCGTAACTATCCAAATTTGATGTGTCCGAGGAGTTCGGGAATGTACAGTTCGGCCTGGAGACAGCTGTAGTTCGCTCCGCGCTAGTCGTAATTGATGAATGAACTGCGCGTTCTTCCTGAATGCGGACCTAAACCAGGGGCAACATCACCGACGGAGGGGACCACGCGAATGCCCGTGATACCACTGCATCCCCGAGCGCTCCACAGAGCGACGGACCATCGTGTGGCTACACCACGTTCCGTAAATTATGCACTGTTATCTGTGTAGACACAAGGAGCTTATTAAATCAGGAGGAAATCTGCCTCTCCCCGCTTGTCGTTACATCTGCGTCTGTCTGTCTCGGTGTCTCGTTTTGCCTGTGCAGTCTGTGACTGTCTCTTTTATTCTGGTTTGTCCGTGTCTGTGCTAAATGTTTTTCTTGCTTTGGTAATGAAATGGGTGTTATGCGGTTCATACACCACAGGTAAACGTAAGACTTCCGGAGAATGTCCTTCGGCGGTAGCGAGCAGGTTCTGCGGTCCTGAGGCGCTGTAGCATTTCTCTCCATTAAGAGTTCAGCATTGAAAGAGTATTAGAAGTTAAACCAATGCTATTACTGCAAACCACAAAGTACACCTATCCTTCAAGCCTGTACCCCCCCCCCCCACACACACACACACACGACCCCGCCTCTATTCTCTGTAAAATCAAAACTGTCGCATGAGCACTTACTGTATTTTTTTTTATTGTTTTACTGTCACGATTGTAGTTGGACTTGTGTAAGTGAACACTGCAAAAGCGGCCATTGCCGACTCTTTTACTGAGTAAGCCCACATCTTGGTGTTGCACAATTCTTCTGAGAAGTGAAATATAGGTGAGTCTGTCACCCACACACTATGACTTCCTGCCAGTGATGAACTAATCGTTAGTGAAAAAGTGCTGATGTCCTGTTCCAAGCATTGTAGTCATTTAGTAATCTGTGAGGTTCAGATATATGTGTCTGAACAGTAGGTGCTCTTGTTTATCATGAGTATTTACAGCATAGTTTGATGGTCATTATCCTTCAGAAGTTTTTTTTATGTAATTGATAACTTTACCTGCGTTTTTCTGTAAAACCTTGAACGTAACATTTCTTTATCATATTAGGAAATGGAAAACATAAATATAAAGTGGTGTTTAACAATATCTTTAAACATGCAAGCATATATGAATATATGTAAACATAACCTCCAGCATACTGCTTATTCAAAGGACTCAGGTGTGCACAATTAACCTGATAAAGCATGTAACATTGTACCTATTACATGAGTAATCGGCTTGACTGCAGGTTATTCCTTTTGAAGACCAGAGTATTTTATAGGCCTATATGATATTAATACTACCTAACAGCATTATTACTTTCACGGACATTCTGTGTTCCAATTATGGCCGCACTCACATAAATAAGCAACTCTAAGAGGAAGGCTGTATCAAGTGGGAGATGTTGGCTGTCTCTCTCCCACTCCTGACACAGGCTACAGTTCCTCTCAAAGCCAGGAGAAGTGGAGCCAGACTCAGACTCTGACTCAGACTCAGACTCAGCCATACCTGTCCTCCCAGGGCAAAGGGCAAAATTACTGGCCACAACAATAAACCACAGCAGGAATGTTCCACAAGTGAAGGTTTATATAAGCCAGAGAGCCTGTTATCATGGTTCAATGGTTTGGCCACTCTTTCTCTCTTTCTTGCTCTCTCTCTCCCTCTCTCTCTCCATCTTTCTCTTTCACACACACACACACACACACACACACACACACACACACACACACACACACACACACACACACACAAGTCTAGTCTTTACGGTTGAGATCACAATCATACATATTTACTTTCTGCTTTCTCAGCTGTTCCAGAGCAGGCAAAGCTGATGTGTCGCTATTGGAATTACACTGCAATGGCTGACACAAGGTGTGGCGATTTCCACCAGACCCCTTACACTTCCATTATTTTAGGAGCTACACAAGGCTATGGGTCCAATTTATCACTTCCTGTCAATCAGAAACAACTGCCTTACACTTGAAGGAGTGGGAGTCTTTGTAAGAATAGGAAGAGCAGGGAAAGGTTATTTAAGTTTGATACCTGATTCTGCATTCTGGCTAGGGTTAAGGTTAGGGTGTGTTAAGGACTAGGGTTAAGGTTAGGGTGTGTTAAGGACTAGGGTTAAGGTTAGGGTGTGTTAAGGGCTAGGTTTAAGGTTAGGGTGTGTGTGCTATGTTGGTGCTGTGCAGGAGTAAGCCATGCAGGAAATGAACTGTAACACTCTTATATCCTGAAGCTGCCTGTGTACAGCCTGTTCTATGTTAGTGCCCTGTCTACCATCATAAATCATAGTACGTGCTCCTAGTACCTATATCACACTGTCACAAGGGGTAGGGAAACAGGCAAAGACACACACAGAGAGAAAGAGAGAGAGAGAGAGAGAGAGAGAAAGAGAGAAAGAAGAACTCAGTTCCTCAGAGCTGTTTTTGTATTCTCCCAGTAAACACATTATTGGTCCTCTTCCTCATCATTGGTCTTTCCAAGTCACACGAGCCAGCAGGTCACTCACCATGCCTGAAATGTGCAGGATCTCCAGGGGCAACGGTTTTTACTTTCAGTGTTTAATCCACATAACAGAGAAAAAAAGGTCAAAAGTAGTGTCCAGTACTGACAACAGATATTGTGTCCAGCATAAATAGAGGTCAGAGTAGCTGGCATGAAGGTCAGGACATGTCCCTCTGTCTGTGGCCCAGCTAAACATGTGCAACTGCTGGTTCTGAGCTGAATCTCCATGCTGGGTTAAATATAGGCCACAGGCAAAGGGGAGGGAATATGCCTGTGTATGGATTGGCCTGCCAGCGCCTGCCCAGTTCTATTACAGACCTACCAGCACCTCCACACACACACAAACACTCTCTCTCTCTCGCTTTCTCTCTCTCTCTCTCTCTCTCTCTCTCTCTCTCTCACACACACACACACACACACACACACACACACACACACACAGAGTGTCTCTCATTAACACCCCCCCCCCCCCCCCAGCCTCTTCATTCATTCTGTAATTAGCAGTACCTCATTCTAGTGGTAAAGTTCATGTGGCAGTGCTGTAATTAACGTAATATCTGTCAGTGGTGCAGGTGATCCCACAGTGTGGTAATTTACAGGGCTTTATCCCAGTTTGTTACTGGATATTAATTAAAAGTGTACTCTTTTTTGTTTGGTGCATGTGTGTGTGTATTTTACATTCTACGCAGGTTTAGATGTTCACAAGAGTCATAAATTATAGATAGAAGTGTGTTGTTTGGGTCATTACACATGTTAATATCATCTAGGTCTATCAACCTGTCTGTCTACATGACTGTCTCTCTCTTGTCCATGATTTCACTTCTGAATAACACAGTTTATGCACAAGCATTGTGGGATAGAGCAAGCGTGTGACTACTGTATGTGTTTGTGTGTGTATGTGTATGTACACATGTGTAGAGCTGAGCTGACCCAACTATCATAGAATTAAATACATTAAACACACACACACACACAGACACACTAGTTTGCCTGCATTTACTCTGAAACAGTGCTTACCTATGTTCTTTTGTTGTTCTTCTGGAAGGTCACTCATTCCAGGATCCAAATTGTGATGCTCTCTGTGTATTCAGGAGCCTGTGTGTTCAGGTATGGCAGGAATGGAGAAAACATCTCAGTGTTCTAAAATATTTGTTAGTGTGAAGGGAATGGGGAGGGTGTGTAGTGGGCTCATTGATTACAGACATTTGATACACCAATTTTTAATCAGTTTCTGCTTTGTTCTTAGAGATTGTGAATAAACTTAAATCCAATGCACTGAGTGCAGCTCACAAGAGTGTGGGTACAGACTTGACCTACTGTATGTATGCACAGTGTTTTACTCCCAGTCTCATACTAGATGTTCTCTATTTTCAGTCTCATACTAGATGTTCTCTATTTTCAGTCTCATACTAAATGTTCTCTATTTTCAGTCTCATACTAAATGTTCTCTACTGTCAGTCTCATACTAAATGTTCTCTATTTTCAGTCTTGTACTAGATGTTCTCTACTCCAAGTCTCATACTAGATGTTCTCTATTATCATTCTCGTACTAGTTGTTCTCTACACCCTGTGTCGTACTAGATGTTCTCTACTCCAAGTCTCATACTAGATGTTCTATATTCTCAATCTTGTACTAGATGTTCTCTACTCTCAGTCCCGTACTAGATGTTCTCTACTCTCAGTCTCGTACTAGATGTTCTCTACTCTCAGTCTCGTACTAGATGTTCTCTACTCTCAGTCTCGTACTAGATGTTCTCTACTCTCAGTCTCGTACTAGATGTTCTCTACTCTCAGTCTCGTACTAGATGTTCTCTACTCTCAGTCTCGTACTAGATGTTCTCTACTCAGTCTTGTACTAGGCCGGTTTAGGAACCCTGACTGAGCCCTTTCCTCACCTCTTTGCTCTTCTATTCTGGTCTCATATTGTGCTCTCATATTGTGCTCTCATATTGTGCTCTTCCATGGCAACTGCAAATCCACAAGACTGAGGGCTTTAGCATTTCAGTGCTAAAGTAAATGACACCATGTGATTGAACTTCTGTCTGCAGTTGGGAAATATTAAAGCCTAGAGCAGCCTTAGTTAGCCTTGTTAGTGGTTGTCTGACTGTCAGGCTGTCTCTCTCACTGTCTGACTCTCTGCTGTATCTTCCTCAGTTCTGTCTGGCTGTCTTTCTGTCTCTTTTGTCCAGATGTGTAAACCCCCCCCCCCCACACACACACACAAACACAAACGTATGCGGACACAAAAGCATAGGAAGTTTTAATGAGTGTCCGTGTTCGTAATTTGCATAAGAACCTAAATGTCATTCTGTCTCTTCTGAATAATGAATTATAAACCTGCCCAGTGTAAACACATACACACTATGACTAATTTACTCACAGTCATTTATTGTCATGTGTGTAGTTGAACATACACAGCTGGACATGAGGGGTCAAACTGTAGACAGCAGTACTGTAGCTTGACTGGAATGAGAACAGGGTGAAGTGTTTTGCTGAAGAGCTTAGGATTTATACACGAAGTGTGTTTCTATGTGTGTGTGTGTGTGTGTGTATGTTACATTGAAATGACGTCACTGAAAATTGTTTTACACGCACAAGCATAGCGAAACTATGTTTCACCAGTGAATGAATGTGCAAGTGCATGTATATGCAAATGTAGGTTTTCATTCCCTCATCACAACACATACACAGTCATGCTTGGCACAAATAGAGTTAAGATTTGACACTCGGATTTTGGAGGGTTAGGGTTAGGGACATATACTTTCACCTGATGAGCTGCATTACAAAGCTAGTTTGGCCCATTCCTTAGACCATATTCATCATGTAATAGTCATGTAATAATAGTACATTATCAGTTTTAATGAGGACAATGTATCAAACTAAAATCCTAAAGGCCAAGCTCAGCACACACTAGTGATTTCTATACTCTGATATACCAAATTTGACTCATCAAGGGCTTGATAATTAGCTGACAGGTTGAAGCAGTGTGTCAGACCAGGAACAAAACCAAACAGTGCTGTGGAAAACACCAATGGAATATTCCCCTCTGGAATCTGACACTTCTGATATATATCTGGTTCTGTAGAAGGAGAAAGAAATCCTTCCCCAGGATCGAATGTCTTAATCATACACACTCACATAGGTCAATGGGTTTGTGTGTGTGTGTGTGTGTGTGTGTGTGTGTGTGTGAAGGACTGTGGTTTGTGAGAGTAGTGACCGAAGGTCACAAAAAAGATGAAAATTCTGACATTGTGGTATAATTTGGCAGTTAGTTGTTATTTAACACCTAAGTATCTACTCGGAATAGTTAGATACTGGGATTAAGATTAGGACTGGGTTATGCATCACAATATTAAACTAGTACACATGTAATACCACCTTATAGCACCGTACAGCAAGGTGTAAACCACCACATAGCTAGTATTACATAAATTGTGTATAGAGGCTTGTGTCTGTATGTGTGTGTGTTTCAAGATCTAGCCAGTGGCATAACCAGGCATGCTCAGTGTGTGGTTGCCTTCCAATTGTTTGGCCACATGGATTTGAGCTTTTGTTGAATCATGGAGAGACTGGTACTGGCTGGGGACTGACTGGGGAGGATCCCTGCTGGTCTAGGACAGATTGGAGATTTGGATTGCTGTTAAAGAATCGGGTCAACACACAAACACGAATGTGACATGGAGGGAATGAAGTATAACCAGTTAGCGTATTGTCATATGCACAGTGCTAAATGTCTTATTTTCTTTAGTCGTTAGCAATTAGCAATGTTTGAGTGATGTGTTCCATTATGGGACTTAATAGAAATAATTCCTTAAAATGATTCATTCATTCTTTTCTTTTATATTTTCTACTATAGTGTAGAGCAATATTGAGCATGATGAAACATTCCATTCACTCTTTAAATTCAAAATAATTTAGAGGAAAAAACAAGTTTTACCACAATGATTTTCAAGATTTCTAATTTACAGACATCTTCTCTCATATGTCTGTGACAGCCCGAGTGCCGCAGGGCAAGGAGAAGGAAGCACAGGCATCTCTTGACGAATACAGATATTTATTAAACACGACGAAACAATAAACATTGATGGCACTCACACAAAAGACTAATGAAATGTGAAGTAAATGGTAAATGATTAACAACTACAGAAACTGTGTGGTGGCGTGGTTACAAACAAGGCAGTCACAGTGAACACAGTCATTAGTAAACTCCCACTGTACTTGCTGGGCCACACCACGTGACAAATGGGAGGGGGAGCGTGCTGTTGCAATGTCTGCAATTGTACATGCTCTCTGTTATCTAATAAGTGAATGAGGATACTGAGACTATGACATCTTACATATGCTTTAGTGAAGACATTTGGGTCACTCATAAAATACCATCATGACAAACTGGCACCAACTGGCTCATTGCTTCCGGCTGAAAAAAAAATGCTTATAGAAGTAGAAACAGGACAGTGACAGGAGACACAATTTGCAAACACTGTCACAAGAGAGAATAAAGCAGCCAGAAGGATCTAGTCTAGTAAGGCAATGAGGATACTGTCAAACAATGACCAAACAACTGTGTGAACAAGCTGGCAGGACATTACCAAAATCACATCACTTCAGAAGCTATCTTCTCAGGCAATAGGAGCATACATACTAGGTTTGAAAAAGACAGGGTCACACACCCCAAAAGGTCAAACTCACACTGCATCCAAATAACCGTTTGACAGTTAGCACCTCCACCCCCTACTCTGACTGCTTCTCAACCTGCACTTACTACCTGTGAAGAGGATGTGTGTCATCTCTATCTGTGAAGACAGGTAACTAGGATAACTCTAACCTTCCTGTCTGAAAAGGTTATGGTAACTATGGTAACTAGGATAACTCTAACCTTCCTGTCTGAAAAGGTTATGGTAACTATGGTAACTAGGATAACTCTAACCTTCCTGTCTGAAAAGGTTATGGTAACTATGGTAACTAGGATAACTCTAACCTTCCTGTCTGAAAAGGTTATGGTAACTATGGTAACTAGGATAACTCTAACCTTCCTGTCTGAAAAGGTTATGGTAACTATGGTAACTAGGATAACTCTAACCTTCCTGTCTGAAAAGGTTATGGTAACTATGGTAACTAGGATAACTCTAACCTTCCTGTCTGAAAGGGTTATGGTAACTATGGTAACTAGGATAACCATAACCTTCCTGTCTGAAAGGGTGTGCTGACCAACTGGCACATGTCTTCATGCAGATCTTCAGCAGATCATTGGATTTATGTGAAGTTCCTTTCTGCTTCAGACAATAAATAGGACCTATAACCCACAAAGACAGCCATCACAGGTTAAAATGACATTATAGCCATTATTACCTTAACTCTGTCATGAAATCATTTTGAGAGACTGGTGTTGGAACAACTACGGATATCAGCCCCTGCAGTTTGCATATCAAGCCCGTAGGTCTTTTGACAATGTCTGCATTGACCTGTTGACTTGATATGATATCCTTCAACATCTCAAACATCTAAAAACATACACTAGAATTCTATTCTCACACTTTTTGTCAGTAATCAGTATAGTGTCTGATCCCAGTATCATCACAGAACTGGTCCAAGATAAACTCACTAAGATAAATGTCCATTTGTCCACCTGCTGGATTACCAAATTCCTTACGGGTAGGACACGGCATGTGAATTTGAGGAAATTCTCAGTGACTACAAAAACAGTCCAAGGTTGTATCCTTCTACAGAGTACTTAGTCAAAGCTCAGAACTTTGCAGGTGAGACAAGTCTTTAGTCTCATCTACAGTCTTTAGTCTCATCCAAGATGGTGATGAGTTTGTAATGGGAAGTTGATTCACTTGTCCTGTGTAAATTTCTTTTATATATTTATCTATTTTTATATTTTAACATTGGCACAGAAGAATCCCAATGAACCATGTTTACTTAAACAACAACTGAAAAAGCATTGCCTAAACTGCAAACATAGGGGAGGGGTAAATAAAAAGCACTAATAACACAACAATAACAACAAATAACACATCAGTAACAACTAATAAAATACCAATAAAGATTACGTCACACACTGTACCGATTGGCCACCCTCCTGGCCTCACTGTTTTATGATTTCCGTCGAGTCTGTTTTCCTGTACTTCCCTGCTCCGCTCCTTGGTTTCGTTTTCTCCGCCCCTCGTCTGTTCCTCAGCTCCAGTCCGTGTTTTGGTTGTAATGTTATGTTAACCTGCGTCTGATTATCCTTGATTGGTCTGGTTATTTCAGCCCTGGATTTTGGCTTCTAAGAGGTCGGTTATTCAGTCACGATTCTAGCAGGAACGAGGCAAGAGGTAGAACGTAAATGCAGGGGGCGGTTTATTAAATGAGGGAAATACGAACACGAAGGGCAAAACAAACAATCAAAGGGGTAACACTGAGGGTAAAATAACACACGACCGGAGCAAACAGAAAAGCAATGGCGACGACAGTACAACAAGCATCCGGTAACCCTGACCGAAGGAACGTAATTTGGCACAATAACCGACCTCTTAGCAGCCAAAACCCAGGGCTGAAATAACCAGACCAATCAAGGATAATCAGACGCAGGTGAACATAACAGTACAACCAAAACACGGACTGGAACTGAGGAAAAGACGAGGGGCGGAGAAAACGAAACCAAGGAGCGGAGCAGGGAAGTACAGGAAAACAAAGACTCGACGGAAATCATAAAACAGTGACCCCAGGAGGGTGGCCAATCGTTACACACAACAATAATCATAACTAATAAGACACCAATAACACACCTGTAATGACAAGTCTTTCCAATGCTCCTCCCTGCTGCCCATGAGTCCACAGCCCAAATCCGGGGTTATATTTGATATAATATAAAATAAATGTAATATAAATCCTGGGTTATATTTGATATGAAATAAATATAATATAAATCTGGGGTCATATTTGATATAAATCTAATATAAATGCAGGGTTATATTTGAATGCATGTATGTTTCAGCTGTCTTTCGTGGGTAGTGTGGCTGTAAGACAGCAGAATATAGAGCCTGCTTCTGGGGTATAAAGCACAAAACATCTGTCCTTCCAACACACCATTCATGCAGTTAGATAATAATGAATATAATGGTTATAATGGATAAGCATATATTTATACTCAGTCAATGATATAATACAACATGTTATTGACATAAAGTACATTATACTCCAAGGTTCTTAGCCCAGTGCATCCTGGGTTACCTTTCCTGGCACTCCTACAGGTCAGATCATACTTTTGTTCTCTTCCAGCTCCCAGAACCCATTTACATTTTATGTATTTGACAGTTGTTTTTATCCAGAGTGATTTACAATTTTCAATCATGTTACAGAGGTAGGCAAGTGTAGTGTTAGGAGTCTTGCCCAAGGACTCTTACTGGTAGAGCATAGAGCACTTGCCCAGATTGAGCCCTGGTCTCCCACAGAAGAGGCAGCTTTGTTACCCACTACACCCACCATTACACCCACCACTTGTTAACCAAGTCATTACGAGCTGAAGACTACCTGGCGCAGGTGTGCTGAAGGCCAGGTCAGTGGAAAAAATGCAGACTGGCTGGAGGGACTATCTGGGTACTGGAATGAAGACCTTTTGTCCATGGCTTGCCTGTTATTAGTCTGTACACTCTGTACGCTGAGGTAAAAGCTATTTGTTTCAGATGAATCTGCCCAGGGATTTTATTGAGCTGAGGTGTTTTTTTTTTCCAGTCTGTTTTTGACTGGGGAGAATCCTGCTGTGTGTTCACAATAAAAGTCTCATCCCTGGCGGCGATCTTGGCGAGCTTCGAGCAACGTGCGCGCTTCGGCCAGTCCAAGCTCCTGCTCTTTGAGGTTTCTCGTGTTTGCTGCTTGTGAAAAGGTGGCTGTTTGTGTGCACTCAGCTGCCCAACCTCTCCAGTGTTCCCACTCCAGGGCTGTTTTCCCAGCTGCTGCCCCCTGCTGGGCTGTCGGCGTTTGTGCGGATCCTGGGGCCGAGTGCAGCTCGGCAGAGGTCAACCTATCTGCCGCCCGTGGTGGCCTCCCACAAACGTGGGGCGCAGAGGTTCTGTTGAATGTACTGTGGCTGTTTCCATAACACAGACGGGTTCAACAGGGCAGGTTATGGTATGATCAGGTTTCTTTTGTAACTTTTCATATTGGTCCTTAATAAGGACATCATAAAAGTCAAACTGATAACAGTATGGCAATATCCATGTACTACGTTCACCTTTAAAGCCTTACAACATCATATTATATAAGAATTTCACATTATATAAAATTGTTTCAGGGATAGAATATGTTAAAATAGCTTAAATTGGCTGTATAATTTCAAATGGAAATGTTTTATTTCTTGTGTTTATATTCTCTTTGGTGTCTGAATATATGAAATCTATGTTGCACCAATGTGTAGAACCAAAAGACTCTGTTTAAGATTCACAGTGTCTTTACTAACCCTAGTGCTCCAAGCCTTTTCATAGACTGAACTGTTTGTGTTGCATTAGTGAGACTGTAACACATTATCTAACACTTACATCTTTAAATAGCTCAGTGGAGGCACTGATGAGGTTAAGGCTCAGGCCTAAAGGTTTCCAGTGTGAGATTAGCGTTACCGCTGAAATGGGCATGTAAAACCAGGCTCACTGGAACATTCAGGGCAGGAATTACAGAGATCAGCAATGTTTTTTAAAGAATTTTTTTTTCCATTTTCTGATTAACAAAAAAATTGCATACAAAAAAATGATATAAATAACAAAAAGGTACATATTCCAGTCAATTTAGTAGAACTAAAGGTCTGTTCTAATTGTGGTCAAACCATGACAATACTAAACTACTTTATTACTGTCACTTGCTGATTTGGCTATGGCTTGTTATTTTCTGTGTGTATGTGTGTGTGGGCTATAAGTCAGTGTTAGTTTTATCATTAACAGCAGATCAGTACTGAGGGGGCTGATGTGAGGATTCACTTTATTTTTTCATGTTCACTGTTCTGCAGCCGGCTGGCCAGACTTCCAGCACTGCTTTCCCTGCTCTTGTGCTTTGGACTTTAACCTCACCCGTTTTCTCCAAACTGTCCTCCTCCAAATGATCTATCTATAGCCAAGTACATGAACAAATGTTTTAGCTGCCCTTCTGTTTCCCAGACTCTTGTTTTAATCGTATCAACCACCCACCTTTATAACATTTCTCCTTTTGTCATTTTCTATGTAAGGAAAGAATCAATATTATATGATGATAAACTTTAAAAGAGTTAAAAATGCAAACTAACAGATCAATTAATAATGCATCATAAGGCTGTTTTTTAAAAAGGATATACAATTCTGTATTGTGTTCAGTTCTGTATTGTGTTCAGTGCTGTATTTTGTTTGAGGAATATTCTTATATTTTCTATCAGCTTTTATTTGTGTGTTTAATTAAAAGTTTATTTTTACTTCTTTACTCGTTTTTTAGATTTCAACTTTCATCCTTTGAGACGTACTTTGAGCTTCATATTATAAGGTACTATATATAAATAAAGATTAATATTATTATACTGCTTGCTCTCCTTATTGCCCTCAGATTTAACAGCTCTTGTCCAATGCACTAGATGTGTATCTGTGTGTGATGCTGCCAAGCTGGTAATCTTGCTCTTTTATAGGGTCGTATAACCAAGTACAGACAGAGTGTGGATGGTCACTGAACTCTGATTCCAGGAACCAGATGAGCTGAAATGGTCCTCAGTGGTCAAATGATGATGTGACACATTTAACTGATGCCCTGGTAAGCACACACCTGCAGAACAATGAGGCCTTGTTTAGGATATAACCTTCACCTTAGCAGCTCACCCAGACATTCAAGCTAAAAACTAACTCAAACTTTCATGCCTGTTCTAAAGTTTTGACTAGATTAACTTACTGGGCTAGTAATCAGAAGGTTCCTGATTCAAGTCCCACCACTATTGGGCCCCTGAGCAAGACCCTTAACACTCAACTGCTTGAATTGTACTTGGTCACAATTGTAAGTCACTTTGAATAAAAGCGTCTGCTAAAGGCTGTAAATGTTAAAAATAGCATATGTTGATAATGTTGCATCCTACAAGGCATAATACCTCTTCATCACCTAACGACAATGTCTTTTTGTCAAAAGAATACTGTCTGTTGAGACTGACATGTAAACATACTCAGATAGTTTATCCCACAAGTGATGCAAGCACCTGGCAAAATCCTGTCTGCAGTATGCGGCCACGCTGTCCCAGACTGCACAGAGGTTTGATTCACTTAAATGGCACACAGCATGGACAAATTGCTGCATAATGATTTTCCCCAAAACTGTGTTCTGAGTTAAAGTTAGGGTTAGATTTAGGGTAAGGTAAGTTCAGTAAGGTCAGGTAAGGTCATGTAAAGTACAGGTAAAGGGAAGGCAAGGGACTAGCA
>NC_137502.1:27739555-27787055 GCF_041902795.1 Electrophorus electricus
AAAATTAATCCTCAAAAATACAACTTGCCTAATAATTGTGCACACAGTGTAGGATCCTTGTCCAAACCCGGTGGGCCTAGATCTATAGTGGAAAGGAAATACAAAAACCGGGGCTTTTGAAACAAGCAGCTGAGCTCAACCATTTCTATAGAACAACCAACTAACCCAAACCAAGCTTAACAAAGACAACAACAAAGCTAAACTGGTTTGCTCCTGTACAGATATACAAACGGTTGTTTACTGTGTGGAAAATTCTGCCTGAGTGTGTGTTTGCATAAGTAGAGACATCCGCTGAGATCTCTGCTCTAACTCTAACCCAAACATTCTTGCCCTTGGGCTACAAAGTGGATGGATGTGTTAATGGGGTGATGTAAATGTGTGTGTGTGTGTGTGTACTGTCCTCAAACTAAATAGTGATTAGTGATAGGAAGGTGTGGGTACAATCCACACCCTTTGTTTATACGTCTCTTTCTCACACAGAACACACACAAATAAACATTCCCAACTCTCTTGTCTGTCTTGTTCTCTCTGCTGGCATGTGGCGTATAGCCTGGGTGTGTTTTTCTGCTGTCCAAAGTTATATAGTTATATAGAGTTTTACAGTTAACTCTGTGTCTGATATCAGTAGAGTCAGAGTGTCTGATATTTTGGGCCATAAGCTGCAATGACCTGATCCTCCTTTGATTTTGATTTAGTTTGGGGGATAGCTAATAACCCCTCATCAGAAGACCTTAGAGTTCTCACATTATGGAGAGGACATAAGAGCTGAGTAATGAGTATTGGAGCCTCATCATAATAAGCTTCATATGTGAGCACTAAAATCTGAAAATCAATTCTGCAGCTTGTACAGAGGCCGGTACTGGTGTAACAGACGAGGTGCAGACAAATCACCTCTCTCTGACTCAGACAAGTAAACAAGGGATTACATGAGTGTCATGGGAGTCTGGTCTGCCAGCAGGAAGGAGATGTCCACTTGTGATAGAAATGACTCCTGGAGTATTGATTATGCACACCTGTCCTCGCTAATTGTGTGTCTATTTAAACCCACAGGTACACGAAGACAGCGCTGCGCATTAGCTGACTATCTCTCAGCATCGCTGGTAAACTTCGCTGTGCTGGCTTCGACCCAAGGGTTACCTTGTGTGTTTTTTTTATTTAATGATTCAGTTTCTTTATTATCTATGGTTAATAAAATGCACTTCCCCGCAACCCCACCTCCCATTTTCTCTGAGCCGCCCGCGTCACAATAAGTCCAAGCAGGTGGAGATAAAAGCATGCATAATTTAAAGGGCAAAACATTTTTAACTTTACTAATGGTTTTAAGTTAAAAAAAAACAAACAAACAAAAAAAAAAAAACAGGCCTGAAGAAGCCTCTTGGTGTGTGTAGAAAAACTAAGATGGGGGTTAAAGGTCACCCCAAGATTTCTCACAAAGGGCTTAGCCTTTATCCCAATCACAGTTAAGAGCTAACTGTATACACCTTATACTGAGACTGTGGGGGTGTATAAGTACACACACTGAGACTGTGGAGGTGTATAAGTACAGACACTGAAACTGTGGGGGTGTATAAGTACCGACACTGAAACTGTGGGGGTGTATAAGTACAGACACTGAAACCGTGGAAGTGTATAAGTACAGACACTGAGACTGTGGAGGTGTATAAGTACAGACACTGAAACTGTGGGGGTGTATATGTACAGACACTGAAACTGTGGAAGTGTATAAGTACAGACACTGAGACTGTGGGGATGTATAAGTACAAACACTGAGACTGTGGGGGTGTATAAGTACAGACACTGAGACTGTGGAGGTGTATAAGTACAGACACTGAGACTGTGGAAGTGTATAAGTACAGACACAGACTGAGGGGGAGTATAAGTACAGACACTGAGACTGTGGGGGAGTATAAGTACAGACACTGAGACTGTGGGGGAGTATAAGTACAGACACTGAGACTGTAGGGGTTAATAAGTATTTCAGCACTATTATTTATTCCAAACTCACCTGGACTGCTAATACACTGGAATGATACACTAAATGAAACTGACACGATACATTAAAGGAAATTACATAGTTTTAATATAGACACAACAATACTGAGGCTGTTTAATATAACCTTCATACAGAGTGTGGTGACTTAGGCTACCCAGCGTTGGAGGAAAATTATTGTTTTAATGTGAAGCGCATTTCCCAACTCAGAGAAGTAAACCTTCAACTTTGCTCTGAGGATACTAGACAATCCATCTTTACACAGTCTCATTCCACCCACCTCTCACAGAGCTCTCTCCCCTCCTCTCGGGACGCAGGGTTCGAATATCCAAAACAAAAATAATCCAGCCATTACATCATTTGTGCTGAGGTTTAGGTACAGGAACACAGACAATTTAGATTATGCACTTGAATTATAGTTCTAGATTGCTGTTGTTTGTGTTTTAATGTGTAATGTGCCTCTTTATGTGCAAGACAAATTCCCTTCAGGGCAATAAAGGTTTTCAATCATTCAAACCAAAGTCAGAGGTAATTATATTTGGCAGTAAAGAACAAAACAAGAGGTCAGTACTCATCTTGACACCAGAGCCATAAAGACTAAAGACCAAGTCAGAAATATTTGCAAAATAATTGATTCACATGTGAACTTTAGCAGTAACATGAAATCAATAACAAAGTCAACCTTTTATCAAGGAGATATCAGCGTAGAATGTCTAATTCATCCCTTTATCTCCTTTTATCATTATAGTGGTCTTCTCATGTCCACATTTACACATCTACAGCTTATTTGAAATGAAGCCACTAGAATACTTACCAGAACAAAGTGAAATGACCACATTACTCCATTTCTGAGATCTTTACACAGACTACAAATTCGTTCACTAGAAAGTGGGCCTCTCAGATTACTAGGAGGTGATAAACTAGTGTGGCTTAGACTAAGAACTGTGTCTATGTCAGGTGTAGGGACAGGACTAACCTTTTAACTGTCTAAACCGAACCAAATCAAAGAGGAGTGGTTCGGGTTATCAGGCAAAGTGACCAGGCCAGAGGTGGAGGGGTCAGACCTGTTCATTCCTCCCTTCCAGTAAAAATGGTGGATGGGGGAGAACATAAACATAATCTCCTTATAATAACACTGTAAGCTTGGGTGGGTACTTAGAGCCCCATAATAAGACAGTGTGCGAGGGACACACAGAGACACATACAGAGAGACAGACAGAGAAACACACAGAGAGAGACACACAGAGGCACACAGAGACACATACAGAGAAACACACATAGAGACACATACAGACTGACTGAGAGAGGAAACCCCACACAAACATACAGCCCAACAGACAGGTGAGTGGACCAAGAACAACTCACACCTCTGTTCTTGATTCAACCCAAATGAGAGTGTCTGTGCATATGTGCTTGGTTTAGGCAAGGAAAATGAGAAAATAGTTTTGCAAAAATTAAAGCCCACAAAGCCTCTTAATCCTCCTTAAGACGGCCAAGGTCCAGTCTGAAGTGCTTGTGAAGTCCCAGCATACACACTTCAGGCTTGTGAATGCTCTGTATATGCACAAGCATGTATATTTTACATGTATATTTGACATATGTACAGTAAATGTGTGGCATTAAATATTCTGCAAACATATAAGCATGTCTTCTGGTGGAAACATTACAGAATTACCGATTACACAATAATGAAATAATGAATAATGGAGGTACCATATGCTGGCCAAATATAATGATCACCACGTGTGTGTGTGTGTGTGTGTGTGTGTGTGTGTTCTTGTGGATCATGCTGTGCCTAAACTACTGAAAGTGGCTTAGGTGCTTCTTCAGGAGGTGGGTTTAATTATCAGGTACTAGAAAGGCAGAGAGGAGGAGTAAAAGAGGTGGGATTATTTTTACACTCTCTGAAACCAGCAAGCACTGTGTGTATGTCACCATAGAGTTACTATGGAGCTCAAAAACTGCCCTGGGAACAGAAAGAGGAAACAAGATAGATGGAGAGAGAGAGAGAGAGAGAGAGAGAGAGAGTGGAGGTAGAACTTGAGTGAAAAGCAGGCAAATACAAACATGGCACAGATGAGCAGTCTCTATATAGATGAGTATTAGGGTTATGGGTGTCTATATAGATGGGTGTTAGGGTTATGGGTGTCTATATAGATGGGTGTTAGGGTTATGGGTGTCTATATAGATGAGTGTTAGGGTTGTGGGTGTCTATATAGATGGGTGTTGGGGTTATGGGTGTCTATATAGATGAGTGTTAGGGTTATGGGTGTCTATATAGATGGGTGTTAGGGTTATGGGTGTCTATATAGATGGGTGTTAGGGTTATGGGTGTCTATATAGATGAGTGTTGGGGTTATGGGTGTCTATATAGATGGGTGTTAGGGTTATGGGTGTCTATATAGATGAGTGTTAGGGTTATGGGTGTCTATATAGATGAGTGTTATGGTTATGGGTGTCTATATAGATGAGTGTTAGGGTTATGGGTGTCTATATAGATGGGTGTTAGGGTTATGGGTGTCTATATAGATGAGTGTTAGGGTTATGGGTGTCTATATAGATGGGTGTCTATATAGATGAGTGTCTATCTAGATGGGTGTTAGGGTTATGGGTGTCTATATAGATGAGTGTCTATATAGATGAGTGTTAGGGTTATGGGTGTCTATATAGATGAGTGTTAGGGTTATGGGTGTCTATATAGATGAGTGTTAGGGTTATGGGTGTCTATATAGATGAGTATTAGGGTTATGGGTGTCTATATAGATGGGTGTCTATATAGATGAGTGTTAGGGTTATGGGTGTCTATATAGATGGGTGTCTATATAGATGAGTGTTAGGGTTATGGGTGTCTATATAGATGGGTGTTAGGGTTATGGGTGTCTATATAGATGAGTGTTAGGGTTATGAGTGTCTCTATATAGATGAGTGTTAGAGATTTTGCTCACAAGAAACAAAAAAGAGCATTAGAGTGACAAACAGAGCAGGTTGGAGGCAGCAGTGTCTGAATTGGTCTGTGATAGAATAGCAGGAACTAGGACTAATCTCTGTGTACATCTCCATCTTCACCTACGGTCACGAGATATAGGTAGTGACCAAAAGAATGATCTGGATATTATAGACAGAAATTCTGCTATCTGGGAATATTCAAAATAGAGCTGCTTCTCCTCAAGATCAGGAGGAGAGAGTTGAGATGGTTCGGTAATGGTGGGTTCCCCTAAAGATGTTCCAGGCATGCCCCACTGCAAGGATCCCCAGACCCAGGATCAACTGGGGGATCAAATCTTACAGCTGACTGGTGGGAGCATCTTTGGGGTCTCACAGGAGGTGTTGGAATCTGTCACAGGTAATAGAGAAGTCTGGTTAAGTCTGATCTGTTAAGCCTGTTAACACTGGTCATTTTGACCCATTTTTTCCCAATTTGCCCAATTTGCACCAGGATGTTCAGGTTGACTGGATGACACTGGTGGACCACAACTTTCAAATAGTGCAACATTCCTGGGCAGCATTAAAATCTGGACTTTGATTTGGCCATTGTAGAACATTCAGGTGTGTACTCTTTAACCACGCCTGTGCGGCTTTGGCCTTGTGTTTGGGATCGTTGTCCTGTTGAAAGGTAATGTTTCTCCTTTCGTTTTTTTAACACACTGAAGCAGGTCGTCTTTAGGATCGCCCTTATTTCAGTCAATCATTCTGTTTTATTTATTTAGCCTTTTTCTAAAGCAAAGCTACAAAGTGCTTCATAATAAAGTAATTTAAAACATTAATGCAGGACAATTAATATAGCAAAAGATAAAAACGTCAATGTACCACAAATACACACACAAACATTTGCACATTGCTAAAAATAGTAAAAAAGCAAAAACAAAAACCCACAAAGACTAAAGAATAAGTGGGTTTTAAGAAGCTTTTTAAAAGAGGATGTACAATCTGAAAGCCTGATATGAAGGGGAAGACTGCTCCTCAGTTTATCCTGTTATCCAGAAAGGGTGAATGTTTTAATGATTCACTGGTAGAGATCAAATGGACATGAACAGTGTCCTCATCAGGCCTGAATCTTTCACCTGTGGGAACTGGTAGCTTCTACAGGACAGTATTTTTCAGTTAGTAATTTCTGTCACAGAATATTTTCTTACACATAACCAATACCACTTTAGTTAATTCTTTTTAAGGGTCAGTCTTTTAAAATAACATAACAAAATATCAAAGCTACTTGAAAGCTACTTGAAATCGGGAGGGATATTATGATTTTTAGGGGGGTTGATTACATGTGCCAGACACTTTATTGTGGGAGAGGACAGCTCTCTCAGACACAGACGCACACAAACACACAGAGAAACAAACCTACCCACCAAGACCTCATTCTTGCGTAACTCATGTCTCTGCTGTTACTTAAGCATTGTTTGCCTGGAGGTACCATGGAGAGACATGCTATATTGCTGTTATCCAGTCCGGTGGAATGTTAGGTAATGGAAGGTAAAAGTAAACCGTTCTGTTTGAGCCCCAGATGGCTGATATTTCACAACTTTGCCCCGTGTGTGCATGTGTTCTGGGTCACTGTGGATCAGTGCACCTAGCTGGCACAATGACAGATGCGTCATGCAGATAAACTGTGTGTGTGTGTGTGTGTGTGTGTGTGTGTGTGTGTGTGTCTGGAGGGCAGAGGATAGATGTCACAGAGCAAGGGTTTGCACCACAGTACTGCTCAATCTGCTCTGATCAATTAGCTTTAATTTATACGTTGTACATTTATATATTGTGATTTCTACATTATACATTGTATATCTATAAAATGTCACTAAGACAGTTCTGCAGAGGTCAAAACCTGAAAACATCAATGAGCAATGCAGTGCTAAGGGAGAAAGAGCCTCAGCAAAGTTATGGACTTAAGAATGGGGGTGGGGGTGGGGGCGGGGCATTCTAGTATAGCATTGCCTAATCACAGTTAGAAAACCCTCCACTTCACACAGGTCAGTGCTCGCCCCAGCTCACCTGATGAGCTCACGAGGGGCTGCTGAGTTTTTGGAACAAATGTTAGGAGGGAGATATGGCTTTGCACCAGAAGCCCAAGTTTGTTCACTTCACCTCCGATTTCACAGTGATGAGGGGAAAACCCTTGGGACATGGTTGAACTTTGAACTACAAGCTTTTTAAAGTTCTAAATGATCTTGAAATTGTGAAAGACCCAACACAATGTTAGATTTCACCAATTTATTGTCCTTTTTCAGTCAGCAAAGTCACTACAAGAAACATTACGTACCCCAGTGCCAGCTCAGTGCTGCGCTTTGTGTCTGATTTATTACAGAGAATAAAAACACTCCAAACGTGCACTTGCATCTCTCTCTGCACCTATCACAGCCAGATGGAAGAAACAAAAGATGGATGAAGCCATATCTGAAAAGACAAAGGCAAGAAGGTTTTCATACAATGCAACACAGGTCCTCTACCAGAAGTTTGGGAGCATGACAATTTTGGGAGCACTATATACTGTATGTGTACATATATTTGTATTGTAAATATTAAACATGTTCACAATTTGAGGGGCCCCTATTGAATATTGAAGACTATGGGTATATGGGAACTTTTCACAGGATATTCTGGGAAGATAATTTAAAATCACCCTAAAATTGGAAACCTCGACTTCAAATGTAGCCTGGTTATCCTGGTATATAGCTTAAGAGGTGTGAGTCGTAATTATAATTTTATCATTTGTAATTAAATTGGTTTGTTGAAGCAGTGTCTGTACTTAGAAAAGGCAGTAATTCTTTTGACCCAGAAGCATTTACATAAGGAGGCATTAGAAGGTAATCTCACTGCTTAATGCCATCTGCTCTAGAAGAGGTTTAACCTCAGAAAAAACTTGTCCTCCAAACAATGGGATGGTTAAGTTTATTCTTAGTTTATTGCTCACACAGTTTGTGTCAGGTTAGGGTTATGGTTAGGGTCAGGTTCAGGGTTAGGGTCAGGGTTAGTATATTCCTTGCACAGATCCTCATGTGCTCATATCAACTATGATGATAGTGCAAGCATACCTAGCAAAGCACAATCCTACTAGACTCCATCCTAATTCAGGATTTCTGGATGGGTGGAAGGTCAGTGGCTAAGGTTGCAGCATGCAGAACCAGCTGTTAAGTTTGATTTCTAAAGAGGTGTTTCCCTGCAGTTCTCTGTAGCCTGGCCTGTTTGTGGCTGGTTTATTGAAGAGCTGTACTGGTCCAGTCTAAAGCAGCCATCCTCACTAGGGTTAGGAGTAGGATTAAGGTTAACCCTAACCCAGCCATCCTTACTAGTGAACCATCTGAAGGTTAATCTTTATCTTCTGTTAGCTCTTTATTTGTAGACTATACTCTCCCTCCTTTTTTAATGTCTGACTTCAAAAAAGCAAAAACAGAACACCAAATGGTTACAGGTAGCTACAGCTCTACGATCTAGAGGCACTAGAAGGGTTAGAATCGAGTTATCAGAGTGAAGGGTTGTGGATAGAGGGAGCCCCAGAACAGGGGAGAGACATGCATTTCCGGTGTGTTAGTGGTGGGTTAGTGTTAGGTTAGGGTTCCCATCACAAAGCCTTCTTACATCAACAGATTAGGGTATGGGTTAGTGTTCTGATATAATTTACACCACCAGCTACTTACACCTGAAACTCTTGAGGACAAAACTCCAGAAAGATGTCACCAGTGCAACAGGTTGTTCTGCTCAATGCATCACAGACTCCTTCAGTTTACCCATCATCCCCCAGTCTAATGAGATGGTGGGTTTATAAGGGAAGGGGGGAGGCAGTGACAGTGGGAAAGAGAGAGAGAGAGAAGGAGAGAGAGGAATCAAGGACGAGGAAAAGAGAAGAGAGGGGAAACATGGATGAAGGACGAGGAAAAGAGAAGAGAGGGGAAACATGGATGAAGGACGAGGAAAAGAGAAGAGAGGGGAAACATGGATGAAGGACGAGGAAAAGAGAAGAGAGGGGAAACATGGATGAAGGACGAGGAAAAGAGAAGAGAGGGGAAACATGGATGAAGGACGAGGAAAAGAGAAGAGAGGGGAAACATGGATGAAGGACGAGGAAAAGAGAAGAGAGGGGAAACATGGATGAAGGACGAGGAAAAGAGAAGAGAGGGGAAACATGGATGAAGGACGAGGAAAAGAGAAGAGAGGGGAAACATGGATGAAGGACGAGGAAAAGAGAAGAGAGGGGAAACGGATGAAGGACGAGGAAAAGAGAAGAGAGGGGAAACATGGATGAAGGACGAGGAAAAGAGAAGAGAGGGGAAACATGGATGAAGGACGAGGAAAAGAGAAGAGAGGGGAAACATGGATGAAGGACGAGGAAAAGAGAAGAGAGGGGAAACGGATGAAGGACGAGGAAAAGAGAAGAGAGGGGAAACATGGATGAAGGACGAGGAAAAGAGAAGAGAGGGGAAACATGGATGAAGGACGAGGAAAAGAGAAGAGAGGGGAAACGGATGAAGGACGAGGAAAAGAGAAGAGAGGGGAAACATGGATGAAGGACGAGGAAAAGAGAAGAGAGGGGAAACATGGATGAAGGACGAGGAAAAGAGAAGAGGAGGGGAAACATGGATGAAGGACGAGGAAAAGAGAAGAGAGGGGAAACATGGATGAAGGACGAGGAAAAGAGAAGAGAAGGGAAACATGGATGAAGGACGAGGAAAAGAGAAGAGAGGGGAAACATGGATGAAGGACGAGGAAAAGAGAAGAGAGGGGAAACATGGATGAAGGACGAGGAAAAGAGAAGAGAGGGGAAACATGGATGAAGGACGAGGAAAAGAGAAGAGAGGGGAAACATGGATGAAGGACGAGGAAAAGAGAAGAGAGGGGAAACATGGATGAAGGACGAGGAAAAGAGAAGAGAGGGGAAACATGGATGAAGGACGAGGAAAAGAGAAGAGAGGGGAAACATGGATGAAGGACGAGGAAAAGCAGGCTGTATCACACTCAATAGAGGGGCGGGGAAACAGTGAAGGGAGGAGACGAGGGGTGGTGCCGTTGAAAGACCGTAGTCTTTATGATTACTGGAACACCTTCATTTAGCAGCAGATATTGCGAGAGAGAGATGCATGTAGTTTCTCCACGAATATTGTGCCATTGTACACACGAAAGAAGTGAAACATATTTTAAAGCTAAACTCATTTCCCTATGGTTCAGTGAAGCTTTGCATAAAAGTGACTCAGCAACAATAAAGATAAAAAAAAAAACCAAACACTTGTACCGTCTGCCATTCCGGTTTTCCTGCAGACCCCACCCACCCACCATCATAGTAGGCGTTTGCTTTGTCTTGTGTACTACTATAGGTAAATAAACAACAGGTATAAGCCCATCCCCAACCTTAACTACATTAACAGGAAATCCTTTCTACTGTTTATTGCTTAAATAAAAGAAGCATTTTGCCTGTTGTAGGGACTGACCAAATGTCACGTCAAAATGTTTTCCATCATCATGAGGAAATTTGGTCTCTCTCACACACACACACCTCACTGCCTATATCTGTACTAGAAATGATCTCACCCCTAAATTACAGGTTATAAATACAGGTTATAATGCAGCCTAAAACAACAGGCACCTACAGAGGCTACTGTCACAATGAACCGAAATGTAGAATCAGAAACAAACATCAGCTGGGTTACATTAACCCTAGGTGTGTGTGAGTGAAGACAGGAATGCAAAGCATAGGTCATACAACATCAGCTTTCTTTTATTTTCCTCTGGGATGATGCAGCAAAGATGCTTCTTTATAAAATATACAAACATCCATTCAATGAATACGATTATTGTCTGGTCCAGACACAACAGAGTGATGCAAAAAAAAAAAAAAAAAAAAAAAAAAAAAAAAATCCAAAACAGACAACAGAAATGATAAACAGCATTAGTCCTCCTCTTCGTCATCCTCTTCATCACTGATTACATATTTCTTGGCTTTCTTGGTGGCAGACTCCTCATCATCCTCTGCCTTCCTCTTGCCCGAGTTTTCCCCTTCCTGAATAAGCAGAGCAAATTATTAGTTTAAATTTACATAAACATGCATATACATTAATGAAAAATATAGAATGTCCATAAGCAGCTTAAATATTGCGCACACAAAAATATAAACTGCATGTAGCAACTGACATATTGCACAGTTTAGGAGTGTGTATATCTGTACACCGTTTCTATAAATACAGTGTACAGTATAAATACAGTATTGAGGTGCAGATGTCCAAGGTGTTATGCATCTTTCAGTAGCCTGGCTGCTCTACTGACACAGAGAGAGCTGAATAAGTCCTCCACAGAGGGACATGAGCAGCTGATGATCATCTCCGAGGTGTTGATGACCCACTGAAAGGCTCCTCTGTCTGCTGCTGAGCAGCTGACGCATCACGCAGGGAGTTACAGTATAGAGCAGAGAGATACAGTACATCAGCACGCTCTCCATAGAGCAGCTGGTAGAAGGGCACCAGCAGCTTCTCCTGCAAGATGTTTTTTTTCCGGGAACCCTCAGGTAGGAAATAAGCAACTTTTATTTCTATAGCACTTTTCTAAGACAGACCTACAAAGTGCTTCACAACAGTACAAATAATAAAAGAAAAATGAATAAAACAAATAATAAACATACAATTACAAACATCACATGCATCTCCTTAGAAACACCATCAAGACCCATCTCCAAAACCTCGTTTTTCTTCATTTAACTTGAAAAAAATTACAATTCATCCAATCATTAATAACAGGATTGGCTACTCTACTCAAGTCATTGCATTTATAAAAGAGATGCAAAATCAGCATAAAATGAAATATTAAAAAGTCTAATTAAAACCCCAAGAGGAAGCGTGTAAAAGTGAAGAAAAATGGGGCCAAAAATGGATCCCTGGGGAACCCCACACAAGAACCCATAGATACTAAAAACTTTCTCTCAGAT
Source organism: Electrophorus electricus (assembly GCF_041902795.1). Lineage (NCBI taxonomy): Eukaryota > Metazoa > Chordata > Actinopteri > Gymnotiformes > Gymnotidae > Electrophorus > Electrophorus electricus. The sequence goes on from NC_137502.1 coordinate 27,751,450, forward strand.
AAATAGAAACATTAAATAAAAACCTCAGATGATGTTCATTTACCATGACCAAATCCTTAAAATAAACTTCTCTTGCCTTCTTAAACATTACATTGTGTAAAAATCAGCAAATCTTTAAAATAAACATGATGCACCTAAAGCTTGGACCGTTTTCAACTATGTTCAGCCTGTCTATGCTCCGTTTTCATATAAACTACTTATTTTAACCAACCAACCAAATAAATAAGATAGATCTACTGCTTTTAACCAAGGTATAGATTTGGTCAGCTCTTTGGTTCTACGTTTAAGTGGGGCAACCTTGTCCAAAGTAGACACAGCAAAAAACATTAAAACAGCTAACCAAATCATTTACTTCTACCACTTGACATAAATGAGAATTTACATTTATGGCATTTAGCTGACACTTTTATCCAAAGCAACTTACAATTATGAGTATAACTTGAGCATTGAGGCTTAAGGGTCTTGCTCAGGGGCCCAACAGTGGCAACTTGTCAGTGGCTTGGCTTGAACCAGCAACCTTCTGATTACAAGTCAAGTAGGTTACCTTAACCACTGAGCTACAGAAGAAGAATCACAGAATACCACAGAAGAACCATTAACATTAGTTTCAAGTTTAGCAATCGACTCTTTATCCAAAAACTGTGATAACAGCACACTTAAAATTTACAGCTTTGGATTGAAAAACTGACTCAAAAACAATACCTTTATGATCAGAAATATACATATAATCTACTCAAATGCATGAAGACTCAGTCCCAAAGTAGAAATCAAGTCCAAAGTATGTCAATGCATATGACTAGGACCAGACACATGTTGCACAAGATTGAAAGATTCAACAAGATTTAGAAATTCTCAAAAGAAACCATCTCATCACCTACATGTATAGTAAAATCGTCCACTAAAAGTACATCAGAATCAAGCACAATGGAGGACATCAGATCTGTGAATTCAGATAGAAAACCACCATGTGGTTTAGAAGGGTGATGTGCACGAATCACCAGTTTATCAACAAGCACCTTAAAAACAAACAACTCTAAACTACTAAAGACCCCAAAAGACATAATGGGAGAGTTAAAACATACTTTTCAAAATAGCAGCCAAGCTGCCTCCTTGCCCATTTAATCTTGGAGTTAAAATATCTAGTCTGACAGGCTCAGTTCAGACAACTGTCAAGTTTCAGCTAGTTTAAGGTAGGTTTCAACTATAAACAGTTCATCCAAGCCTATGGATAAAACAAAAAATAATTCAATATAAATGTGGTCATTTGAAAGATCAAGCATTGATCAAGCCCAGTTTCAGAGCAACCATAATGCAACTCCAGTGAAGATACACAAGGTATTTTCCACAAGCTATCGCTGTTCCCACCTCCCAATCCAAGGATGGGTCTCATTAAATAGATGCTGTGAAACAGATCAGGCTGAGCCGCTTGAGAAAATTCCAGCTGCACAGGACAAAGCCAGGCATACCGCCTAATAGATCGGCCAAGCAGTTTAAGTGTGTTGTCCAAAGGCTACGAATTCATGGTATACAAAAGGACAGAGATAAAACAAGGAACATCAGCTTTAGCCGAACCATACAGCCAACTTGTCTCCCACTTTTCCTACAGCATCTTTTTCGCCTGTCCGATCTTCGCCCACAGCAATGAAGGCTACAGATTTCTGGAGGAATCAATGGCCTCAACAGTTGAAGACAATGAGCTTCCTACACATAGATTCATGCTTCAAATAAGGTAGTTTGGCAAGTTGCATTTGTATATAAAGATTCTCCATCATAGGTGATGGCACATATGTTTGACAAAAAAAAAGAAAAAAAAAAAGACGCAAGGTAATAAAAACAAATCACAGAAATAATGTGATGTCGCCACGCACTGGAGCCATCTTGTCTTGTTTGGAAGTTGCTGCTGGGCCTTCTTCACTCCTGCTGTGATGGAGGTGGTCCAGGAGGTCTTCAGTGATGTATATACCCCAGTACCTGAAAGCAGGGACTATTTCCACACAGTCCCCCTTGATGTGTAGTGGAACGAGGTCTGGCCTGTTCCTCCGGAAGCCTATTATGATATCTTTTGCTTTCGAGGAGTTCAAGGCACAGATGTTCTCAGAATACCATGCTGCCACTCATGTCATCCCTGTATTCCTGTTTTCTGTCTCATCTCGTCTCCTGAGATGAGTCAGAAATTTTTTTTTTCAGGCCAAGTCATTCAACGTTTATAATGTACACATTATGTTTTGTTTTTTTTTTTTAGCAGCTGCTGGTAGACAGTGTGCACAGACCCTTAGCTGTTGATGGCTGCTAATCAAGTAAAATTATGAAAAGATAATTACAATTAAATCACAACGAGGAAATGGATTACATGCAAGGAAGCTAGTTCTGGGTTATCAGAGTTAAAAATCACACTTTAAAAGAGGATTTATAATTTAATCATCATTTCTTCATTTTATAGCTATTTTTTAATCATACTTTCCACTGTACAGTAGTTATGTGGAAGAACAAAGTTTTCGTAAGAAGTTGACACAGGCAACATTCAAGATGTGGTTTATGCCGGAACAAGGAAGCCTTTTAATCTCAATCCAAATGTTAATGAAAGCACACACCCCACAACACAGCATGTCATCAACTGAAGACACAACACTACAGTCAACAGCATGATAACTGATAGCTGTCTGTGATTTATGTGCAGGTTATAAATAAGAGCCTAAACTTCTCAGCCCTGAAAATCGAGTCACAAACCATGAAATCCAGCCTTTTTCCATTAAATGTCTGATTTTCGCTGAAATGCAGCACCGTAACTAGACAGCACAGTTACCGAAATTCGAGAGCTCATAACGGTTTTTTTTTTTGCTATAGAGTCGAGTCCACAAAAACAAAGTACAGAGGATTGCCTAAAATTAGCTAGTAATGCTAGCTAGTAATGTAGCTAACATTACACTGACGTGCATTTTGATAAACTAATGTTAGCATAGCGCTGCGCATTAAGTAAATATATGAAGTATATGACAAAGAGAGCCATGTCAAAACGCTGTTTTCATCTCAGTAAAACAATAAATGCCCAATCTAATCTCCTGATGTTCAGTGCTTACCACTCATCCATTAAAGTAGGCTGTTAGTTTAGCACGGCAAGCTAGCTATGTTACTATCGTAACCATTTAGCTAGTGTTATTAAATAAGTGCAATGAAATGTAGCATTTGTCTTCTAAAAATCCATGCATTTGGATCTACACTGAGCTCATACGAGCGCCTCTGTAATCTGAAAATGCATCGTAGTGAAAGGGTAGTTTAATCCTTGTGGAGCTCCACTGCTGAATGTAAGTGTGGAGTAAAGAGAGTGTCTAGTCTAACAGTCTGAGGACAGAAAGTCAGAAAGTCTTCACATTATTTTGTACATTTAGCCTCTTCTAACTGTGTGTGTGTGTGTGTATGCACAAGCCAGACACACTGGAATGTGGCACACAAACCACCCAAAAGCCAGCTGAGGGGTCAACCAGCTTTCTCTCCACCCTTGTACCAATAAGGGGTGATAAGTGGAGAAACACTACCACCTGCTGGCCAAAGGCAGAACTATTTTTCAGTGCAGTGCAGAAAAGCTCTTCTCAGTCTCCCAACCGAAAGCAGAAGCCTCAGAATTCCAGTTCAGGATGGGCAGAACACAAATGTGAAATTAACCGTGACACAGACACACCATCTCACCTCGTCACTGTCTAGCTTCTTGGCCTTCATCAGCCGTTGAGCCTTGTCATCATCGGAGCCTTCATCGCTGTCGGAAGAATAGATCCGTGCTCTCTCCTCTGCTCCAGCAAACAAACCGACAAAACAGAGACAGACAGACATGTCATTCAAAACAGCTTAGCAAAGCTGACTCCACATACTGTACACACTCCTTATTCCAGAGAGATATTCTCTGAACTAAAGCCTGTTAATGTTCTCAAAACTAACAATTAAGACCAACCACAAGGGCAAAAAATCTAATCCTAATCTCCAATCAGACTGCTAGGAGAGTACAGATATTCCACTGCCTACTGCTCTTAGTAATATCTGCATGTGTATGTGCATGCATGCACGCACATGTGTGCACACGTGTGAGAGAGTGAGAGAGCGCACGCGCACAAGTGAGTATGCGTGTGGTCTCAACTATAACCTGCTTACTGCTGAACCCTACAAGCTGTTCCCAAAGTAAGGTACACACGCATCTCTCCAGGGTACAGCTAATCATAAAAACCCAGCTAAGGCTCTCAGACAGACACAGACAGACAGACACAGACAGACAGACAGAGAGACAGAGAGAGAGACAGAGACAGAGACAGAGACACAGACAGACAGACAGACAGACAGACAGACACAGACAGACAGACACAGACAGACAGACAGACAGACACAGACAGACAGACAGACACAGACAGACAGACACACACAGACAGACACACACAGACAGAGACAGACAGACACACACAGACAGACAGACAGACAGACAGACAGACAGACAGACAGACAGACAGACAGACACACACACACACACACAGACACACAGACACACAGACACACAGACACACAGACACACAGACACACAGACACAGACACAGACAGACAGACACACAGACACAGACAGACACACAGACACAGACAGACACACAGACACAGACAGACACACAGACACAGACAGACACACAGACACAGACAGACAGACACACAGACACAGACAGACAGACCGACAGACCTTTACCTTCTCTGAAACAAAACATCCAAGATTCTGAGATTTACTCAGACTGTGGCTCCTGCGGTCTTTCCCGACTATGGAGCTGAGGTTCCTGTAAAATCAGCACCCAGCAGGAAGGGCGAGTGCTCACCTCTCAGTCCTCCGCCCTTGTACTTGCTCTTGATGGCGGCAAGGCTGATGGACTCTTCGCCCTCCTCGTCCTCCTCGTAGCGGTCGGGCTCCAGGTAGCCGGCACTCAAGCCTCTCTGGTGCTGCTTCTCACGCATGCGCCTCTGTTGAGACTCGCGGCGGATGGATGCCCGCAGACGCTCCTCTTCTTTCTGTCCCACACACACGCACGCAGGCAGAGATGCGGAGGAAAGACAGCAGTATTGTGTGAGTGGACAATGACACGCATGTGTTGTGTAAGGCAAGGCAAGTTTATTTACACAGCACCTTTCATATGCTGCGGTCACTCAAAGTGCTTTACAAATGAGAAAATACAAAGAAACAGATGTAGGAGAATAGACTGTGATTTTGGGAAGGCACTAACTGCAAGGGTAGTCATAACAGGGGTGACTCAGCAGACACGTGCCTGACCTGATCCGGTTATCACGTGAATCTTTTGATGGAGAAGATGTTTCATAACTCTGCTGTTTAACAACATCTCCGCTGCCCATCATCAATAACTTACCATGTGTAGCTGTTCGCTGAGACGTGTTTGGCGATCAACTAAGTGAAAGCTTGACCGTAGTTGTGTGTGTGTTTGCACATGTGTACATTTGTTTTTTGTCTGTGACTGCATTTCTATACATGTGGCTATATGTGACAAACATGCATGCACGCAGAACCTATTGTCTATGATTTTAAACGTGCAGTAGTGTTTGCGATTTTACATGTGTTTGTGCAAATGCTCTCCATTTTTGTGTAGTCTCTTTGTGACTGTATCCATGTGTGGCATTGTGTGTACACATACAAACATACACACCTTCATCACATTCTTCCTGAGTGAGTGAGTGAGTGTGTGTGTGTGTGTGAGAGAGAAGAACCTTAATCATCTCGTTTCTCTGTGACTCTGGATCTCGACCAGCCATCGGTAGGATTCTGATCTTTTGTGTTTTGGAACATCGGTCAGCCAGAGAGAGGGTCATCTTCCTGTGGGTGGCGCTGTCTGTAGAGTGGGGCCTACACAAACATGGGTGCGCGCACACACAAAGTTCCTCATAAAGGCTAATAACAACCCCTTGTAACATCCCTGTAATGTGTCCACTATGACAGATCCTGCAGCAGTTTACATTATCCAGACAATTTCTCCTTCTCCATAAAAGCTGTTAATGTTAGACTAAACATTTTCATGAATAGTTACAAATCATCAAAAAGTCAAATTTGAAAGCACTTTTCCTGGCCTGCTCTTGGAACAGGGACATGTAATCGCAGAAGCTGTGAAAAAGGATGTCTGAAACCCCCCCCCCCCCCCGCCGGAAAGCCAGAGAATAAACAGAAGGCACCTAGAGCAAGCAGGTGAATTACAGTGAAGGTACGATAAATCTGACAGACAGAGAGATAATCACACAAAATTAAGCAGAGTTGAATTCTTACAGAAATAGTTTGCATTGTCTATTTACTAATTAGATGTTGGTGAGGGCATGTACATGTAGTGGGCAGATGAAGGGCTGTTTGATGTGTGGATGAGAGTGTGTTGGAGCTGGATGAGCACGTGTATGTATGCATACATGCATGCATGTATGTATATGTGTGTGGGCTAGTATTTGCATACCCACCTGAAGGTGAGTTTGGTCTTGAACACTGCCTGACCCTGCAGTCCTGTGCCCTGTCGGATAAACAGGTGGTTGTGGTCTCCCTGTAGAGGCGCTTTGTACACATCAAACACCTCATTCCCCAGGTGCAGAGACATACTGTACGTGCACACACACACACACACACACACACACACACTTCAAATGTACAGCTTTGCCATGTGACTTCTAGTAGTTTATGGTTGCAGATTGATCATATTTAATGCAATGTTCCTCTCTTTACTCTCAGATCCTTCACCAACAACAAAAAGCAAGAGACAGCGTAAAAGCACAGAGGATGCAGGGCAGCTCACTCGCTCGCTCTGCCCTGCCCAGCTGATCCGTGTTGGGAACGGGAAGCAGGCCTACCTGCCATCTGACCATTTGACGATTCGGGCATTGCTCTCGCGGATATCACTGCCATCTTCATCTCTGCGAGAGCGCCACCTGATGGTGTTCTCCACCTTCAGCTTGAGCCTTGTCCGGCCTTCCTCATCCAACATCTCCTCATCCTCAAACTCATCCTCATAGTACTGAGGATCAAAAGGCCTGGTGGGACAGAGAGGGGAGACGAAAGACTTAAGTAGTTTTTCTAGTAGGTATCAGACCATTATATTTACAACTATACAGAAAAGGTTAATATTTTAAAATAAAAAATCTCCAAAGAACCTTTTTCTAATGATCTTACACAGAGAGAGAGAGAGAGAGAGAGAGAGAGCGAGCGAGAACATACCTTGGCTCCACACTGAGGAAGTTGGGTAGTTTGACAAAGTAAAGGTCACTGCCAAGGTCAGTGCTTACTTTAGGAATCTCTACCTCTATCCTGGTCTCAGGAAGAGGCTCTTCTTCCTGCTGCTCACCTTCCAGCCCATCCTCATTATCCTGCACACCAATCAGACCACCCTCATTATCCTGCACATCAGTCAGACCACCACTAATCACATCGCTTCCATTATACTTTCCACAAATCACACTTTTATTATCCTACCCCACCTTCACTAATCTAAGTCCTAAACAGACTGGCCTCATTATTCACCAAGCAGACGGCTCCCTGCTCTCCTACAATACACTGTCATATTAGTTCACATTAACGCTATACTAGTATACATTAAAGATATACTACTTCATATTAAAGCTATACTTAAAAGGTGCATTTAAGATTTATTGGTTCATTAGCACACCTGCAAATTCAGGATGTGAAGAGAAGTGCCTCCTTTATTAGTCTACGAGCTGTACTGGAGCTCCTGTGCGTGTGGATGGGGCTGCAGCCCTGACTGTGGTTCGTGAACGTGGTGCACTACATACTAACTACACTGCACATGTGAGGAACCTACCAGTGGCTGGCCTGGAGTGGGGGGTTTCTCAGCGTCACTGTCTGATGAGATGTCATCTGCTTCTCCAAACAGATCGTCTGCCACTGCCTTTTTACCTACAGTGACACAAGGTGACGCTTAATGTGTTAATCAGGAACTGCTATAACTGGCAGGACTGTTTTTGGCACTGCAATAAAGGCAGAACAACACTATCCACTGTACATCACTATAATATTAGTAAACTCATAGCTAGGTAGAAAGGTATACCCTAGTCCTGACCTACTGGACAGCCCTGACCTACATATTAAGAGGTCTAGCAAGCCAATTATTTGCCACATTATGAAATATCCTGGAGAAGTGTCTGAAGTTCTAGCAGTTCCAAATTGAAGCTCTGAAATTCCTCAACATCTACATAACTGCATTTTTTTAATTTTTGGTATTTTATGAGAGAACGGAGGCAACTGACCCCTATGTGCCCCAACGTCGCTGTCCGAGTCAGAGTCTGAACCTATTTTCTTCTTTTTCCGGCCCAAGAAATCATCCTCACTGTCACTGCCTTTGGCTGAGCCTGAGGGAGGAGTCAGGAGAGCGTGAATGCCGTCCGAGGGAGAAGTCAGGACGGTGTGGATGCTCCCGTCGGCTCAGTTTCTCTGAGCCGATGGGAGAGGCCCTTAATTTAGGCCTACATAAAAAGAGCAGTCAAAAAAGAAAACAAAGGATTGTTCTCCCAGAACACCCATCCATGATTTACTTTGGGATGAAAAAAACTTATCCACTCTCTCCATAATGCAGTGTGATAAAGAAAGAAAAAGTGGCATAATCACTTCAATTTGCCAATATTCTTTCTTAACTCAGGAAGACCTGGTCAAACATGAATCATAAAATCATATGTGCCAGAAATTTTTATTTGATTAATTTGAACTCAAAAGCAGCTTTAGGTGGAAATGACTGACTCAGTTCCACTCACCAGACTTCTGTCCCATCCTCTCTTCATCCGAATGATCCCTCTCTATATCCGAATGATCCCTCTCTATATCCGAATGATCCCTCTCGCCATCCGAATGATCCCTCTCGCCATCCGAATGATCCCTCTCGCCATCCGAATGATCCCTCTCGCCATCCGAATGATCCCTCTCGCCATCCGAATGATCCCTCTCGCCATCCGAATGATCCCTCTCGCCATCCGAGTTGTGCTGCTTGTCCTCATCATCTGACTGGTCACTCTTTCCCTCACCCCCCCACTTTTCATCTCCCGAGGGGCCATCTCTTCCTGAGCCTTCACCGTCCGAGTGGGGGGTCCCAGGGCCCGACTGGGGTGTCCCAGGGTCAGACTGTGGGCTGCCACTGCCTCTACCAGATCTGTGACTTCCCCCTCCAGAGATGGGACTTCCAGCGTCAGACCTATGGCCATCATCATCTTCTTCCTCATGAGGCCCCTCTGAGCCACTGTGTTGCTCCGCTTCCGAGTGCTCATTGTCAGAGCGCATGCTCACATCCGACTGGTTGCCGGAGTGCTCTGATTGGTTGTCACTGCCGCTGTGCGGGCTGCCGTGATCATCCTCACTGTCATCCCCGAACAGCTCTTTGTTGCTGGGCTTTCCACCATCCTGTCCTTCCTCATCATCGTCATCATCTTCATCCTGATCCCTCTCGCTTCCGCTTCCCGAACCGTTGCTGGCAGATCTGGGCCTCTCCTGTTCAGAGTCAGAACCCGAACCAGAACCTGACTCTGCAGGACACAAATTCCCGTCAGTTGTATTCATTACTTTCCTCTATTCAATAAAACGTATACAGTGTTTCAGTGTTAGTGATGCATCTTTACAAAGGTCTACCAACACTCAGCCATAATATAAGATTCCTTGAGCCATCAGAAAATTATGTATGCGTAAACGACCAAGAACAGCTTTCACGTTATATCTTATTCATGTAAGAGATCACATTACTATAGCCTTTTCAGATGTTTCATAAAAGCATCATCTGCCCTAAAAATTCCCGTGAATTCACTTACTTCTCAGGTAACAGCCATATTCTAAAAAACAGCTACAGCTAATGCCACAACTAACAGAAAATTAATTAAGGTTTTTTTCTGGTTTCTTCGTACATTACATGGTATGCATTATCCCTGCTTTCTGCGTAGCTAGTGTAGCTAACTTATCGTATGCGTAATAACTTATCGTAGGCGAAATAAACAGCCTATTATGCTTCAAAACGAGTTTAAACTTCTCCACAAGAGGTTTAACTACACAAGTGATCTCTGCACAAGAACTAGGACTTAATTTTATGTGTCATTAATCACGCACGTTAGCCAGAAAGCTTTTTAGCTAAGCCAGCTAGGCTTCGTTAGCTAACGAGTGTCGATTAAATCACTACAGGTGACAACCACCAAGACTGCATCTAAAACCTACAGGAAATTAGATGCAATTCTGACAGACTAACGAAAATATTAGCTGCTTACCTCGTTGTTCATTATCACTATCCCCCTCACTCCCAAACAATTCATCCATGTCCGCCATTTTTTTGGAAACCTATATAACTTACAACTTATATAACTTCCGGGGCAACCACGCGTCCAAATAAAAGTCCCGTCGCTATTTCAACAAGTACACGATACTGTTATTTTAACACAAGGGGGAACTAGAGATCCACGGTTATGTATCGGACACGGTGAAACACCAGTATAATTCCTAATAAAATTATATTGTCCTATTTAAGGCGTGTTCATAGAGCTAATTTCTAAAGTAGAATTAGATTATTAAAGTGGGAAAGTTTTTTTTAATATAATTTGATTGATTAAAAAAATTTAAAGCTCTAGTTTAACAAAACCTATATCCTTCGATATAATTGTTTATTACCTCTCACTTCTCTGGAAGTATCTGTTCAGTTCTTTATCTGGAAACACATCTCAGAATTAATGTTTTACTTTCCAGGGATATTCAGGAACAGGTGGGTTTTGGTCTGTGGTTTTGTGAGCAGGTTTAACAAATGAGTCTTAAGGGGGACTACACTACACATTTTCTTTTGTTTTCTCAGCAGGATATGCGTGAAAGATCAGACAGATCTTAAACAAGAAATCAGCAGTGAAAGCAGCTTTCATGCAGGTTGTCAAGCACTGTAACTGGTCAAATTGGTCTTTGCATGAAAAACTGCATGACAATTAACCTACACCAGTAATCTCCATGGATACTGGTCTAAAGACCTGGTCTAATGATTCTACATTTTTTCACACTGCCCCTTGACTTCCAAGACATGCAAGGTCAGTATTGTTACTTTTTTGGCATAGCCTATAAATCTACTTCATAAAATAATTCACTAATTCAGACTATTCCACGTAAATCATAGAACCTTATTTTATTTTTTATTTTTTCAAAATTGATGATTTGAAAATGGGATAACACAAAGTGAGAAGGGACATTACATTCTTGGGTTTGAATTACAGACACCTGCGTAAATTATAAACAGGTTCCTGGACTTTTAAAGCCATAATAATACAACTTTGTGTAACTATCCAACTCTCTGAACTACAGAGGCCACAAGCCCTGCCTTCAAAGCTCCTACAGTTTCAACGCTCTTGATTGATGGGTTGAGTGGTGAGTGGGAGGGCTGAAGTCCTCATTCGCTGCTCCACGTGTCAATCTTATACGCTCACTGTGTTTCCTGTGTTCCCGCCCTTGAGGTGAAAAAGTGAAGCGCTGAAGAGCTGACGCGCCTTGCGCGGGTATATGCTTGGGTCTCACAGGGGAAAAGAGGACGACAGACATCGTGTTAAAACTGAGGCGGTTCGTTAAGGTAAGAGCTGGCTCGATTTAGTGCGTTTTGTTGTCAAGATTACTGCCCTGTACGTACGATATTTTCACGTTTTGTTGTGTCCGTAGCTGGTTAGCAAGCGAAGCTTCGGTGATTAGCGTTAATGATCCCACAGACTTATCGCTGAGACGGTAGCGTATGGTATCATATCAGACAACTAACCTATATTAGGTTAGCTAAATCGGGTCAATCCTTACATAAACTAGCTACTGACCCGTTGTTTTTCCATTCCGCACAAAGTTTGATAATCGGTTGTCGGTAAGTGATTACAACATCAGAACTGGCTAGCAAGTGTATCCACTTAATCCTACTGATGACTCGTATCGGTGGTCTTGTTTTGCGTACACCTAGCGTTAGCGCTAGCTAGTTATTCTACCGACCTGCATAGTTAGAGCTATGGACACTAAATGCAAACATGTGATATAGCTACGTAGATACGAACTAATTATTAAACCGGATTCGGCGCCTCCCTTTAATATACAGTTTCCATTAGCTAAGTTAACTACTAGATATGAACAATCTGGGCTCAAGTTTTGTTGAGGGTAGCTAAAATACCTTGGTGAGGATGTTTGCCTAGCTAGCTAGCTACTATATATTAGGTTAGAATACATCTAGGATTTGGGTTGGAACAGTATCAGAGGAGGAAATATTTCAAGCTATAACCCTAGCATACTTTATCTTAGAATGCATCTATCTCGTTAAGAAAGTGCTAGATAGTTCTAATTATGTAGTTAACTAGGTAAGTTAGCTAACTTTTATGTCAGTGTCTGGCGTTATTCTTGCAGTATGCTGATTTGGGAACGATACATATAGAAGCCCTTTACGTAACTGGAACCTAAGACCCTCTTCAGGTTTAGTCTTGTTTGGTGACCTCCGACGCGTCCGCGAATAAATGGGATTATATCATTAAAATCGTGCTACGGCTTTTGTCCAAGACGCAGGTCCATAGCTAGATTAGCTAAATACTTAAGTAAATTATCTTACTATCCGTGTCTACATCTCATATATTAGCTAACCTGGGTACTTACTATCCGTGTCTACATCTCATTCTGAAGCACACGCCGCATACTGTCAGCCTTTACCTGGATACTGCCCTAACAGTCAGAACGGTTACCATAGCGTTGCTGTATATACACTGCACGATAAAATAGTATAACTGCTGAATTAAATGTTCAGCAACTATTGAGTGTTTTGACGTATAAAGCCTCGAGCGTCTCATTTCCATGTAGCACCGCTGTCCTCTTACCGTACTGGTGCTTTAAGCTCAGTGTGTCTGCTTGTATGAAATAATGCTGCTTCAAGTTTAAAGGGTGCGGTCCACGACGGAGAAGAATGACTGCAAACTGTGTTGTGCATCAGTAACTGACGGATATTGCTGATTCCAGAAATTTTTTGAGAATGCGTGTAGTGTAATATATTACACCGTCGAACCGGTTTATCAAGGGTATTAGTTTTTCTAATCTTTACTCTTCTACGCTTTAATTGAACGGCCGCATTCTAACTGCAGATGCAGATATAGTTAGGATGGTAAAGTCATTTTTATTGGGCTGCGGCTAATTTTTTCAACTGGCGATTTTCGATTTCCCCCCCTGTTGAATATCGCAGTAACAGAATAAATACGTGTTTATATTGTTCATTGTGCAGCTCCACCCCACCCAAGATCTTTTTGAGGGTGGTGACGTAATTCCGTTTTAGAACGCCTCATCTGTCCAGTTGAGTCTGAGTCGTTGCGTAAATGGCGTCTAAAATGCCTAATTAAATACAAACAAATATATTTTTCTTCTTTATCAGACTTTAGAGTGGTATTGGTAGATCTGGTTTGTGCATACTTTTGATTTGAATGAAAGTCATTTATACTTTATACTTTTCCCTCCTAAAAAACTCCATTAGACACATTGTGACTATCGAGACTAGTTAATAAAACCAAATCTGTTTTCATACTGCATTATAAAGAGCACTGATTTGTTTTCTGCGTTAAGGGCAACTACTGATTATTTCTGTAATATTCTGTCAGATGTTGTGAATGATTATCTGAATAATCTCAGAACTATAATTTATAAAACTAGTTTTGGTGTCAGCATTTCAGCTTTTTTTAAAGAATGATCTTTGATGAATCCCAGCAGCCTTTACTAAATAATTCTGTTGTACTTGTTTGGGTCATCACTAAAACCTGTTGTACTCTGCTCCTCACGTAAAAATAATGCTAGCATTCGTAGAGATAATATGTAAACACAATTTCCATCACTCCCCACATCTAACTCTGTTAGCCGAAGCAAGGACCAGCTCATGGGTTGAGTATAAACCTTGAACCAACATTCTTTACCTTCACATCACATTAGGTTTTTTTTTTTTTTTTTTTAAAGGTTAAACAAATGGATTTATCTAATATGAATAGCAATTAATCTGAAACTTTATAAATCCCATAAGTTTTTAAGTCACTGAAAGTGGTAAGTATACCTTGTAGCAGGTACAGCGTCTACCAGTATCATTTTACCTGTTTCTGTCACTGTTATGAAAAAATAGAATTCTCCTTTAAGACAATGAGGCTGTGCTTTTGTGTCAGGTGTAGGAAGATCTGCAAGTTATTGTAACCATTGCTTCAAAACTATCTGTGTCTTGAACGGGGCTGGGTGCTTATCCATTACCAAACACAAAGGAAGGTAAATCTATGCAAACATACTTCCAGAGGGATACTAGGACACAAGTTGTTTTTGCTTCTTGAAATGACTCCTGAAAAAGCACAGTAAAGATCATCAACTGTCTCATAATAGCACTGGGCGCTGCTCCTTACACAGTGAACATCTCTAAGAAATGCACACACTCGTCTGGGTTTCATAATGCTGGTCTCCCTGCATCTCATTCAACTCACTCTTGCTCTCCTTTCTTCTCCTTTTCTCTCTCTTTTCTCCATCTTTTTCTGCCCCAGCTCATACTCTCAAGGAGGAAGTTGGGCAGTGGATCTCAGTGTTGTCACCTAAGGGGTCTTGGCACAAACTATATTTAACCATTTTTTCTGGTCTTAGCTGCCTCATCTGCAAGTCATCAGCCCCCCACCGGTCCATATCAGCCCATAACAGGAGCATATTTTAATTAGTTCAGCTAGTCCACATAGACTATACAGTGTAAATGCCTCGTTTACAGGGCACAGTGGCACTGTCAGAGGTGTGCAGATAAAATGTTTAGGGCTTGAATGAGTCATCATTGCTGTTGATTTCTGTAGATAATGTTGATTTTGTCACTATCTCATTGTCACTATCGACGAAAACACTACCAGTGTTGATCAGAAGCTGCGTACTTGTCTGGATTTTTGTGGAATGCATTTTCTCAGGGCCTGAAACATTTCCTCCTCTCTGCTACTGTTCTCTTTATATTGCTTTCTTTCACCTTGGTTTGTTCCTTAATTAATCATTAGGGTTTTCTGTAGAGGGAAACAAAGCCTGTCTGGTTGTCATAAACGGTGGAGCATTTCATTAATGTTTTAAAAACCACTGTAACAAAACTTGATGCTGTCAAAAGTCAATGCATTAGTCTGAATTAAATGTGTGAACATACTCCAAATGTTGGTGTGTGTCCAGTGCATTTCCAAAAAAGAGGAAGACATTAACCTTTAGCAGACATATTTTGCATAGAAGGCACAAAAAACCTGAATTGATTAATTAATTGATTCAGCCTTTTAAATGCTCTCTTCCAGTAAAGGATCTGAAATTCAGAAAGAAATGGGTACAGTTTATTTGGAAGATTCAGACAATCCCATCCAAACTTCCAAATAAAACTCTGGTTTGCAGTAGCCATTTTACAGAACACTGAAAATTTTATTTTAAAAAGGGTTTTGCCACAAAACCTATATTGAAGCCTGGCACTGTTCCATCCTTTTATCCTGGGGACAAAATGTTGGTCAACTGGTTTGTTTATTTTTCTTGTGTTTTATATGTTGACTGTACAACAGATTTGCATTGTGCTACATGATGTTGGACAACACTAGCCTGCCAAGTTACACAATGATTCATGTCAAATGACAAGAGGATTTATATGGCTTAGGGGATGTTGATGGAGAAAGCTAGGGCTAACATCACTCAAAGATGGTTGTCAGATAGCTAAGCTGCTGAGTTAGCTGCTAGTTATATTCATTATGATAATTCTGACAGTACGTCACATGACCTTGGGGTTATTCATGAAGAAAACATGTCTCAGTAAAGGTTGTCCTCATAAGATGCTAGTATAGCATTAGCAAGATAACAACATTAGCTAGTTCAAGTGACTCACACATGGGGAAACGTTTACTGTTCAGGTTTTCTGCCAGAATACACGTCACCCTGATATGGTGATATTCATGATTGGTAGATAAGTAGCTGTCAAAGGCATTCTCTTCCTCTGGGGAATTCTCTTTTGAAGTGTGCATGTCATGTCACTGTATATATAATTCCTGCACACTGTAGAGTATACTGTGTGTAGACTGTATATTAGTTATGAACTAGATGCCTTTCTCCAGTGACTTTCTAGAAAGTATTTCTGCCTAACAGCACTTCTGCATGTTTATTGTTACAAGGTAGCTAACTTGTCAAGAGCTGGCAGTTGGGACCAGGTTTGTCTAACATCAGCAACATATCATTAGCATTTTAGCTGTTTTAATAATGTAGTCAATCTGAAGGCTCATATTATCTGTTACTGTTATGTTTCTACATCATCTTCTGCAACTGGAAACCCCTTTTAAAAAGGCACTTAACTATGGAAAGCATCCTGCTCATACCTTCAGCATGTTAAAGATTCAGTCAATTTCTACCTAGTTCTTTTCAGTATTGAAATTTTGTAGAGTAAAAAAAGTGTCATCATTGATACTCACCTGTTTGTTTTATCTTGGTAAGTAATTTTGAATGTTAGACACCCCAGTTGTTTTGTTGTGGGTTCAGAATAGACTACTTTTTTAGACTTCATATAGCTCATCTGGAAATGCAGATAAGTATTATTAATATTGAATGATATTGGTGGGGGGGGGGAGGGAATATCAAGATATTTGGCAATATCACCTAGGCTTATATTGAAGGTAGATAAAGACCTGATAAATACAACAGTTCTCCATGTCTGGTGATCTAACATCTACAAAAACTTTCTGACTAGCTTTTATCATCATCTTTTTATCATTTTTATGTCATTTTTTCAGTGTTACCAGTGATGCTCATGTTTCATGACAGTCATCAGTATTACTTCAAAAAGAATAATACATTACAACTTACTAATTGCATGTCTTGCTAGCAAATAGCAGCAGTAATAACTGTTAACTCTTTGTAATGCATCACCCACAAGACTAGTTATCAGAATCCTTGATGTCTTCAAAACGATTGTTTAGTTAATCTTTGAATTGGATACATTTTGTAAATTATTGCCTGAAATACTAACTAGACAGCTACATCTGTTTTGTACATCTTACATCTTAATAAGAGCACCAACCCCTGTGGCT
Source organism: Electrophorus electricus (assembly GCF_041902795.1). NCBI lineage: Eukaryota > Metazoa > Chordata > Actinopteri > Gymnotiformes > Gymnotidae > Electrophorus > Electrophorus electricus. Next base: position 27,768,505 of record NC_137502.1, read on the forward strand.
GAAGCATTCTCTATCCACTGCTTTCCCCTGGCTGCAGTCAGTCTGTAGTCAGTCTCTCCAGCTCTGAGCCACTTGAAGGCTGTTAACATGTCAGATGTCTTAGTTGTCTCACTTCCACCATTTGCGAAAGCTGGCTGCAGGTGTATTTTGGCAAGCTGTGAAATGTATCCTGTATTTGTGGAAAGAACTCTGGTCACTTTTAATCAAACAATATGATTTTATTATGCACACAGTTCAGCTTGTATACAACTCGGCACAATATTGGCGTGAGCTAGTAAAATGGAAATAGATGAGGGCATTCTGGCAGTAATATGTGCTTGTTTTTCTTTAGGGTGGGTTTTGTTTTGTTTATTTTTCTCTCATCATATCCTCTTCTATCTGACTTATGCGGAACATTTTTGACCATTTTGCTCTGTTAGATTACGCATGTTTGGGTGCAAAAGGGTTCTTGTTCTTACTAACATTTCTGCATTGAAATTAACCCTAACCATAACCCAGTATTCAAATGCTTCATGCTTGGCTGACTAAAGTGTCAACACTGTCTAGAGTAACTTTGTTCCATGCCCTTGAACCTAATCACCCATCGTGAATTCTGTGAGAAATCTGGGCTTGGTCCATGTTTACAGATGAAACCAGGTAAAACCGATGAGAGCTAGTTTGATGGTTTGAACACAGCATACATCCTTCAGCCGCACATTTATTACCGATAGAACATTACTTCTGTGCAGTGCTGTGTGTCTGTGCCTGTTTCCCTATGAGTGCTTTGTAGTTTTTGCATGTATAAGTGATGTACTCTGACCAGTGCCCTTCGAGATGGGCGGTGGGGGTTGGTTGTTGTTTAATGATTATTTATGAGAACCGACTATTCAAAAATTGATTTGGGTAATAAATTGACTAATTACACTAATTACACTGTTCAGTCTACTAGAATGGTTACATGCATCTTTGTTCCAAAAACATGTTATTGTTCTTGTATAGTACATCTTTTAACATGATTAGTTGTTATAATAAAACTTTAGCAAGATTATTTGTCATAATAAAACCATTAACATGATTAGATGTCAGGTTTGCCAGAGGTGAGCACTGGTTCTTAGCTACAGCCATGAACTCCACACTTGTAGTAGCTACATTGTTTGGTTTAACCATCACAAAGGAAAATGCAGGTCGTGAACCAGAATCTTCAGTTGGACCACACAAATTTGGATCTACCTTTTCCATTAGCAGTAATATACTAAAATCCTGCATCCAACTGCTCACGGTTTTTGAAGCAGTCCTCTGTTGAAGTGCCAGGGGCACAGTACGATGATTGGAACAGTGGTAAAAATGAATTTCAACCACTGACTTCTTTGTGGTTCTACTGTTGGCAAAGCATATAAAAATGATTTCCTCTCACAGTGTAGAACACGGCATCTACATGGCTATAAAACTGGACAAATTCTTTCCGTCTCCTGTACTTACTGTTTGTTGGTCTGCTGAGCTTGCAGATAGGCAGGAGAAAAGGAAAAATGTTCAGATCTTGCATCATTGTGTTACAAAAAATGGCTGAGGCCTTTCAGGCAGCTGAGAGCATTTTCTTAGGGAGAGTTGGTCACTTCTGTGTACTTTAGGCTTTGTAACTTTGAAGACTGTTTAAATGCACAAAAAGCTATATCACCCACTATACACATTATGTATGCCAACCCCGGTCCATTACGCCTTCACTAGACTACTGGCATTGTGTTGCTATTGTGTATTCCAGCAGATGTAGCCTTTTCTTGGTATCTGACAAACTCACGTTCATTCACCAGACAGTCAGATAATGTATGATTCATCACTCCAGAGAATACATTTCCACAGCTCCAGAGTCCAGTGGTAGTGTGCTTTACACCACGCCAGCTGACTCTTGGCATTATGTGTAGTGATCTTAGATTTGTGTGCAGCTGCTCAGCCATGGAATCTCATTTCATGAAGCTCAGTGGAACAGTGAGTTAGTATGCAGTCATCAATACTATTTGCTATTGATTTTACTTGACAATGCAATAAACTAGGTAACATTAGGAAGCATGCTTCATGTTGGCTTTTTAGGTCAACGAAAATGCCAGTTGGTTATATGGAGTTAGTGGTCTACACAAGATTAGCTTGGTATTCAGCTGTCGCTGTCTCTGTCTCAGACAAACAAAACATAATCATGTATTTTTGTTGAAGTGTGTATTGTCTTAACACTTGGAGGGAAAGTGCACTCATTGCATTCTTCTACCAGCATTGTCATCTATGCCAACATTTGTTTCCTTCATTTTTAATGGTGAAAGCTATGGCAAATCACAAGCTAATGGCAAATAGCACTCTCAGATGCGCCAGGCTTGGAGTAGGGATTTAATTTTTCTTCCCCCTGAAGTTGCATATCTTGGGTGTGTGCACATGTTCTATGACGTTACCTGGTTCCAAAGTGCAGCTGTCAGAGTTGCCTGTTGACTGTATCAAAACGTTCATCCTTTAGTTTATATGTGCAGAGAGAAGGATTAGACCCCACTCTTACTTTGAAATTGACTGGATCTCCCCTTTTCTGTTCTTTTTTAAAAAAAATTTATTGGGTCTTTTTGCTTTCTTTCTTTGTTTCTCACTTGTCCTCCTTCAGTGTCATAATAGCCAGGGTCATTTTGGGGTCAGAGGATTGAGATGGGAAAGCAGTGTTGCAATCCGAAGTTCTAGCACATGGTCAGAGGTCATATGGAAGGTGGGTGGGGTGGGCTTCAAAATGGAGAACATCTGTCAGATGTATCTTGGAAAAATGACCTAATTCTTGGCAAAGAACCACTCGTTGGAGAAACACTGAAGATTGTCATGGTTAAAAATATAATATTTAATCATCCCTTTTTGTAAGGTTTCCTGTTTAACATCTAAATCTTAATACCAGTAAGTAATTCATATTGCGTGGCGTGTGCATATGCATAGAGACCTTGGCAGGGTGTTATTAGCTGTACTGATTGCTAGTAAGACCAGTTCACATGTTAATATTTATTGCATAACTGTGTCTGGCTGCAGTAACCATAGTTACAGGCTGCATTCTTATGTGCTGCTCTTCTGACACACACTTGGATTTTGGGGTTTTCTTTTAGCTTCCTTTCTTCTTCTTCAGCATGCAACAGCCTTTGTTTTTTTTTTGTTTTTTTTTTTCTTTTCTTTTTTTTCTTTTTTGTTTTTTTTACAAACCTCAGGCTTGTCCCATGACCTGTCTCCAAACACACACCACACTGGCTCAACTGGGTGTTCCAATCATGTCCTGATAGCTCATACCCCTCCCCCCCCAAACACACACACACTGACTCTGGGTGCTCTAATAATGCATTAGTCATGTTTTTCCTTCCCATTCTGAACTCATGATGTGAAGGCACTTATTGTAATGCTGCTTGCCTGATAATGTCAGGCGTGCACCAACAATGGCTTAAGTTGGTCATTTACTGAGTTTTTTCCTTGTCCCTCTATGTGCATCTGTGTATAGAGGTCCTGAATCACACAGAGAGAACTGCTTTGCTGTAGCTGCACCCTGGAAGGTCGGAAATATGGCGCTCTCGTTTAAGAAGGACCTGGAGAAGTACAAAGAGATTGATGAGGATGAGATCCTCAACAAACTGTCTGAGGAGGAGCTCAAACAGCTGGAGAGTGCCCTGGAGGAGATGGACCCTGAGGTAAGGATGCATGTTAACCTTACCTAACCCTGCTAGGGTTAGGGTGTGAGTGAGTGAGTGTGTTGTCTAATCCTCATTGGGTAAGGGTTAGGGTGTGAGTGAGTGTGTTGTCTGTCTATGGTTGGGTTAGAGTGAATGTGTTGTCTAAATGTGTACACTGGGCCTTGTAATTGGCAAGTCTGTTGTCATCCAGTGCTAAGTTACAACCCTAAATCCAGCAAAAAATTCCTGGACCAGATACTGGGAGAAACATTTTTAAAAGAAACCGGTCTGATACTAACATATACTGACACAGTCCATCTTGGAAATAACATGGCAGCAGCCCACTGTAGGTCACGTGATGACTGCCAGGTTAGTTTTAACACAGTTTATGTATAGCTGTAGAGTTTAACTGTAGAGGTTTCTTCACATTAACAATTAAAACTGTTATGTACAAATGCAAACATGCATGCACTTGTACACATAATGACCATCATTGCAACTATGTACTTTTGATAACCTCTTACCCCACACTGGGTTATTGGCCTTCTAGTCAGTTCATTTAAATGAAACAAACTAGTGTCTTAGCACTGTTCACCTCCATGGTCCAAGACTAGCAGGGACTTACTTATTAATCTGTTAAACCATCTACATAGCTCACAGCCAAACTGGAAACTAAAGGAAGTTCAGGTTTGAGGAAAGGAGAACGTGTGTAAGTGTGTGTGCGCACGTGTTTTTCACACCTAGCAGAGTGCCAATCTCAAAGGTAGTTCAATTGTTCTATTTGGCTAGTTTGTAAGATAAGATAATATTAATTAGCTAATGCTTTAAAGCAAGCTAAAAATATTCTTTAAATGATAGCTGAAGTTGTATAAGTCTTTACTTAGCCAAGCTGCACTGCTAGCTATGGACTTCTGCATTCCGTAAACGAACATATTGCTACTCACTTTGTTGAGCAGGTTTTTAGATATGTGATTTGACATGTGCGCTGTGCAATTGCCCTGTCAGAATAGCAGCATCTGATCTTAGGACAGCAGTTTCTGATCCAGTTCCATGCATTGCTGAGCATGTTGTTGTGTTCAATGACTACTCAGTAGACTACTTGTCGTATCTTGCATGCATACTCCTAAATTAAGATTCAGCTTGCCTTTTTAAAAGAATGAGCAAATGTGATCATTTTACTTGTAGAATATTGTAATCCTTCCTGTCCCTATAGTACATTACTTTGACACATGCTTGCCTGTCAGGGATCCTATAGAGAGAAATGTAGCCCTGGACAGATTCTTTTCTAGATCTGGGTGAATCTGCAGCACACCTTAAGTAGAGGAGGCCAGAGGAAGCCAACCTACAACAGCAAATAGGAAAAAGACATTAGTCATTGAACATTATGTGTACTTGTAGTGGAATAATTAATGGCCATGAAAAACAAGGATACATAAATTATAAATGCGACTGCTGAGTAAAGGTACTAATTGTCCTATACCCGTAGTGGTATGCTACTACCAATTAAGGGAGACACACACATATATATAAATGGAGAGAAGAAAAAAGGCAAGTTTAGTTTTATCATGTCAGCAGTTTGCCTTCTAGCCATGTCAGCCCTGGATTTGTGGTAGCCCAGATTGTACACTGGTGCTGTTTACCCTGAGTTTATCTTGAACTCAAGCTTGCAGATGTCACTTATATTTAATGTCATAAACCTTTTCTGTTTGTAAAATAAAACCCCATTTTCACCAGAGTCCCTTTCAGAGCCTTTCTTGCTAGACCTTTGGGAGGGCCTACTCTCGTTAACCCGTGTAGGATTGGGATGTCGTTAAGCTGTGTAGGATTGGGGTTGTTTTTGATAGAGAAACAGATATGGGTGCAACCTCTAAAACAGCACTTTGTTAGACTATTGGATAATTTGAGAACCTCTCCTTGCCCAGTAAAAAATACAGAGAATACAAATAAGTACTTATCCTTAATGCAGGATGTCCACCTTGTTTGTGTCGGTAACAAATTTCCCTGAATTTCAGTAATCATACAGATTTTGGCTATAGAAGGAAGTGATGTCTCTAACATCACTCTACCCATTATAGCCAGTACCCATTTTGAAAGAGGTTTGAAAAGAGGCTGTTACATGCATATCACTTATATAATGAAGCAAAGGTCCTGTCTTGTTTGTTTTTTGTAAACAACTGCATATTTGTTTATAAGCAAACCAGAACACAAGCTTTCCCAGAGGTTTTTATGTTGACAAGCATCTGCTGTTTGGGAATGTAGCAACAGAATGGAGGAACAAACCCCTAAAGGAAGATTTGATCATCCCTTGGATTAGGGTTTTAGAGGGTGTGGTTCAGATTTGCTGTAACTGAGTTTGATTTAAGGGTGTGCTGTTGAACCCAAAGCGATTTTGTTCACCAGAATGCAGCACCAGGCTGAAGCTTGCGGATCCTCCAGTCCAGCTTTGTAGCACACCTCCCTGGAGGACCATGCAGTTGAACAGTTTTTGCTCTGGAGTGCTGTGCCGGTACAGTACAGAGCTGGGTCAGGGGGCTCAGGCCCTATACATGTACCCTATACTGTGCAGAAATCTCAACTGTGAGCAAGAACTTGTACTAAACAGTGCAAGCCACAGCGTAGAGGAGCCCAGTCATTCTGCATATAGAGCTGAAACCTGAATCCTGAGAGATATCAGTCATCATATCATTTTTACATGTCTTAACTCAAATCTGATGAGCAGCTATGAGTAGCAGCTCTTGTTTCATGCTAGTGGCTGATGTGGGCTATAGATCTGTTGCATATCTGCTATAGATATATATATAAATAAAAATCTGTTCTTTCTATACCTGCACAATACAACTCTGAGGATTATACTGGGACAGTAAACATGATTGATTGCTTAGACTCCTAGCACTCATCTATATTCTTGTCGCTTTTATCCAGAATGCCTTGCTCCCTGCGGGCTTGAGGCAAAAAGATCAGACGTCAAAGAGGGCGACCGGGCCATTTGACCGGGAGAAACTGCTGAAGTTCTTGGAGAAAGAGGCTCTGGAGCACAAAGACAGAGAAGACTATGTCCCCTTCACCGGAGAGAAGAAAGGTAAGAAATCACTGCCAGAAAATGTTTGTGTGTTTTTATCTTAAAGGGATTGTGTGATCGAGCAACACGTCCGTGGATAGCAGTGAATGACAGCTGGGTTTACCAGATATTGTGCCATCATATCTGACTTCATTCTGTTTCATTCAGTGTTAGCCATGTTGCTTGAATGCTAACATGCTAACAACAAAATATTTTCAACTGTGAAAGGAAACTGATCTGATACCTTCACAAATCCAGACACGCAGCACATGTGATAACCAGGTTAGTTTGAGCAGGTCATATAACAGCCAGGCTACTTTGAGCAGTTTCTACACCACTGCAGAGTTCAGCTTTAGTGTTTTCTTCTATTAACAATTAAAAGCTATTGCGTTCAAATGCAAATATCCAGCAGCTCACACGTGTGATTTCCACTGATATCATTTTGATAACTCAGAGGGGGGGGCGAAAGGTCTTGTAGTGAGAGCATTTAAATGAGAAAATGGCGTTTTTCTAACTACACCTTTTGCTACTATAGCCGCCATAAACGGTGATTTGTTACTCTGTTCTTTAAAAAAAAAAAACCCAAAAAAAACACCCAATGATTCCAGCTTGACCTTGAAGTAAATGAAATTTACTGCTGGGGAAAGGTGGAAGAGCAGCAGAAACCAGACAGAAACCGAGCCGTAGAGGAGAAAGAATAACCAAATTAATCAACTACTAGCCTTCTCTCAATTCCCTAAATTCTTCTCTATATTCAAGTTAATTACTTTATGGCTTTAGTATATTCAAACCGCATTAAAAAAATGGGGGGGCTGCTGATTTCTGTTTGCCTGCTGAGTTTTAAGGTAGACTTGATATTTTGAATTTAAAAAAGCCTTCTGCACTTCTGCATTCTAGCAGACCAGCAGTTGTAGGCTGGTTCTGGTGTATGTTTACCCTTCTTGGAGTGAGTGCTAAACCAGGCCTCTCTCTGTAGGAGTGTTTCAGCAAAGACACAATGGCTTTGTGAGAAACAGGAAGTGTTGGTATTCTGCTGGGATTGAGCCTCCAGAGAGACAGCAGTGGTCCATGGAGAATGGCAGGGAAGAGGACAACGGGAGAGTCCTTATCTGTGCCAAGTCTTTCTGGTCTGCACCACAATGCCTGCTGCATATCTTGTTCTCCTCTTACTGTGCTGCTGCCTGTTTCCATAGTGATGGCCGCCAGGGTCACCAGACAAGGCCCACAGGGGGCGTTACTGATGCCAGTTATTCTTGATGGCAGTGTGGAACTGTGGTATAGAACCCTGGCCAAGTTTGTTGTTGCAATATTTACAGTCAGCACTGCACAGAAACCAAGTCAGACAGAGATTGTTGGGTCTTCTGGGTAAGTTCCCACACTGAGTCTTAAGGAGGATTTGTGAAGCTGTCTGTCCTTAATTCCCCGTTAGGAATTACTTCACTCGGCATGTCTGTTTTTGGGACTGCAGCAACTTTAACATTTTTATTTATTTATTTATTTTTTTAACCTAAAACCACAAGAGAAACACTCTGAGCACTAAAGTGTGCACTGCTTAGCTTGCTTGATGCTTGCTTGACATCCAGGCTTTGCCTGCCTTTGCACGTCCAATGCTAGCCCGGGGTCAGGGCTACAGTCGGGGTTCCCAGGCTCAGGGTTGGGGTCGGGGTTCCTAACCCTAATGCTTGTCCTCTGGCAATGTATAGGCTTGGATCCTGCACTAGTTAGTTATTTCCCTGTGTTAGTGTTTGGGTTAGAACGAAAATCAACGATCTGTGGTGCTGTCTGACCTTCAAGGATTCTAGCTGTTCAGGGAGCATTTATTAGCAGTGTCTTTTTTTTTTTTTTTTTTTTTTTTTTTTTTTAACTTTGTTTGCTGTAACGTGGCAAATAAATACCAGTGCTACTTGGAGGGTTTTGTTCAGCCTGTGCTATGAAGATGTTATGCAAGTGCAGTATTGAATGTAGGGAAGGCTCATTTCACTTCTCTGAGTCTCTCGGCACCATTTGCTTACGTTGGGGTCCTGCATGGGTCCTGCTGAGTTTGGCTCGTCTTCTCAGTGCCTAAGCGGATAGGCTGCTCTAGTCTCCAGGGGTCGGAACAGGAAGCGTGAGGGGTGATCAGGCAGGGTCAGCCAAGGTTAACCATGAAGGAGAGCTGTGCCCTTGAAACGCCCCCTCTGGGTCACTGTGGCAGCATGCCAAGTTCTGCTGGCCATGGACACAGAGGCCAGATTGTCCAGGGGTCACTTTGTGGTGTAGTGCTGGAGACATTCAGTGCTGGAAACATGCTTGAGGCAAACTCTCAGATTGGAAGGCATGTAGGGTTTCACTAAAGCTATCTCTCCTCTGTCTTCCTTGTGTGCTGCTTCGGTGTGCCTTTGGTTCACCATGTCCCAGTTCAGCTTGGTAGGTTAGTGGTGTGGCTCATGCTTTCTGCACCCTCTCATACCCAGAAGCGCACCCAGAACTCCCGGTCTTTTACAGCAGCCGTTCTGTAGTTGTGAAACTGGCAGTGCCTGGCTCATCCAAAAGTGTCTGGACCCACTGACCTGCACACCAGACCTACAGGGTGCTTCTACCAGGTCTGCCTGGTAAGAGACTGGGCAGATGTGAGGGTGGGTCACAAACTTGCTTTTGCCAGGTGTTCAGGCCCGTGCACATGCTCCACCCTGCACCTGCAGTGCTGAATCTCTGCTCTCCCTGCTCTGGCCTTCCTCATACTCTCTGTAAACATGAGCTCACCCAGCAAGGGCCTAACCCTGCTGCAAATGAGGCGCTGCCCTCAGAAGAATAAAACCTGTAATTGAAAACATCTCTTCTTACCACCACTGAAGTAGAAAGTGCTGGATTACCTCACCCTGAATGACTCATTCTCGCCAGACATATCATAGAATGGTATTTGTGTTACTGTGTGCATATGGGTTTCCTGGGTCTGTTTTTTTCTGAATTCTTTTTGTTCTGCATTTATGATTAGTGTGTGTGTGTGTGTGTGTGTGTGTGTGTGTGTGTGTGTGTGTGTGTGTGTGTGTGTGTGTGTGTGTGTGTGTGTGGGCGGGCACAGCATCAAACCTCTTGGATTTTCTCAGTGGGGATCCTTATCTCCAAGGAAAAGATCTGTTTTTGAATTACAGTGTCAGTTGCAGAATTTGTGTGTGGGTGTGATTTGTGTGTGTTGGCGTGAACTGGGACAACATATTCTAACTGAGTGCTAGACACTAAAGTATGAGTCCTCAGTAGAGATAAGCTTGTCCTAGGAGTGGACAGACTGAACCTAGGAGAACAGAGAGTGAGTTAATGTGTGCTAAGTTTCTAAAGACTATTTGATGCATCAGTAACCAGGTATATTGGTATTACTGGATAACAATATTCAATCATTTCAATTTAATTTAATCTTTAACTATGTGCAGTGGTATAAAAGCATGACTGGTTATGCAGAACAATCCAAGGAAAGTCTAGTATATCAGGTCTGTCTCAAGTGTGCTCTTGCTCTTGTGAAGAGCAGAAGGTTCGGGATTCAGGCTTCTGTGTCACTTATATATTTCTCATTTTTAGCTGCTTCAGTCAATATATATTTATCTTTTTTTAATCTGCAACTGAAACCAAAATAGAATAAGGTGAGAGAAACTGAAGGTGTGTTTGAGGGATTGTGTATACGTGTGCAAGCGTGTGTGTGTGTGTGTGTGTGTGTGTGTGTGTGTGTGTGTGTGTGTGTGTGTGTGTGTGTGTGTGTGTGTGTGTGTGTGTGTGTGTGTGTGTGTGTGTGTGTGTGTGTGTGTGTGTGTGATTAAGACTGATGAGTGCTTGCTTTCTAATTGGATACACTCGTGCAGTTCTTGGGCTGCTATGGAAACATTGTCAGAGGAAAGCATATGCAGGGCTCTCTGGGCCCAGATTCAGACCTGCTGTAATGGAACAGCCTGTTAGGCTCAAGCTTGTCAGAATGAGGCTTACTGGCCCATGTGACTCCAGCTCCGCTAGCACTCACTACATTTTTCCTGTAAAATTCACTCGTTCTCAGATTGAAGGAAACTGTTAGCAAGGATTTGTTTTGAGATTTCTTGTAATATAGTGACATTCATTTCAGATCATTTTGTCACCTAATGAGGTTTTGGGCTTAAGATTGTTGTGCTCACACACACACACACACACACAGACACACACACACACACACACACACACACAGAATTCGTCAATCACATGCTTTCTTGTCCTAAATAGTGCCAATTAGTTAACCCAGCATGCTGTTCAGGGCAATAGAAAGCCATGGTCGTTGTTTATAAACACTGTGAGATCATCTGAATGGGTTGACTAGAATTTCAGCCCTTAATATTATACTTGCACGCAATTTTCCCTTTCAAACAGCTGTCAAACACATTGACTACTTCAGTACATTTCCTGTGTTTTTGCTATTGCGATTATAATAGCATATCTAATAGTCAAATAGCTGTAGTTGCATCTGGATGAGATTAAGTTGTTAGCCATTAGAGTAGTTAGGCAGGCACACATGTTCATGATGGGTGTTGGGTTAGTGGTGACTGCACACAAATTCCAGCTGGCAGTTTTATATTTAAAATCTCCTTTTTTTTTTATACACAAGCACATACAGAGACACATACAGCTTGTCTGTAGGAATCAAAAAGAGGTGGCAAGGAAGACCAAGTCTGTGTATGAAAGCATAGCCTGTCTGGGTGACCTGGATGCCCTCATGTTTCTCCAGGAAAGGTGTGGGTACCTAAAAAGCAGCCACTTGAGATGCGTCAGGAGGAAGCTACGACTCTTGACCCGGAACTAGAAGAGGCCTTGTCCAGTGCTACTGACACGGAGCTGTGTGACCTTGCAGGTGAGGGATGGTGAGACTGGATGAAACAGAACAAGAGAACTCTCAGCATCTGTAAGGAAACTGCTACCATTCTCCTGCTGCCTGATTACAGTAGTCTGAACTACCTTGACTCTGCCGCGGACTCTTCACCATCCAGTTTGTCTCCAGTCACACTGCAGCAGTCAGACTGGGTTAGGGTTAAGGATTAAGGGTTAGGGTTACCCCTAATCCCATCAGACTGGGTTAGGAGTTAAGGATTAAGGGTTAGGGTTACCCCTAATCCCATCAGACTGGGTTAGGAGTTAAGGATTAAGGGTTAGGGTTACCCCTAATCCCATCAGACTGGGTTAGGGTTAAGTATTAAGGGTTAGGGTTACCCCTAATCCCATCAGACTGGGTTAGGAGTTAAGGATTAAGGGTTAGGGTTACCCCTAATCCCATCAGACTGGGTTAGGGTTAAGGATTAAGGGTTAGGGTTACCCCTAATCCCATCAGACTGGGTTAGGAGTTAAGGATTAAGGGTTAGGGTTACCCCTAATCCCATCAGACTGGGTTAGGAGTTAAGGATTAAGGGTTAGGGTTACCCCTAATCCCATCAGACTGGGTTAGGGTTAAGTATTAAGGGTTAGGGTTACCCCTAATCCCATCAGACTGGGTTAGGAGTTAAGGATTAAGGGTTAGGGTTACCCCTAATCCCATCAGACTGGGTTAGGGTTAAGGATTAAGGGTTAGGGTTACCCCTAATCCCATCAGACTGGGTTAGGGTTAAGGATTAAGGGTTAGGGTTACCCCTAATCCCATCAGACTGGGTTAGGAGTTAAGGATTAAGGGTTAGGGTTACCCCTAATACCATCAGACTGGGTTAGGAGTTAAGGATTAAGGGTTAGGGTTACCCCTAATCCCATCAGACTGGGTTAGGGTTAAGGATTAAGGGTTAGGGTTACCCCTAATCCCATCAGACTGGGTTAGGGTTAAGGATTAAGGGTTAGGGTTACCCCTAATCCCATCAGACTGGGTTAGGAGTTAAGGATTAAGGGTTAGGGTTACCCCTAATCCCATCAGACTGGGTTAGGGTTAAGGATTAAGGGTTAGGGTTACCCCTAATCCCATTAGACTGGGTTAGGAGTTAAGGTTAAGGGCTAGGATTATCCCTTCCCACTCTGACTGGGTTAGGGTTAGGAGTTATGGCTATGGGTGAGATTTAGGCCTTGAGGTTAAGGGTTAGGGTTACCCCCAACTCATGCCATTCATTTTTTTTTTTTTTTTTTTTTTTTAATAATCTACTCTCAATATGCAATGACTTTTGTCTACCTCTAAAATGTATTTTGATTCTTGGCTATATTACCAAGGTCAACTGGGCAGGAGGCATTATATTGAGCAATAATGTCTTAATCCAACCAAATCTCGATGGCTAAAACCCCAGTGTCACCACACAATGTCTTGCCTGAATATAAAACATGCCTAGTGATTTACCATTTCAGTTTGTCTTAAACAGCAGTTTCATTTATTTTACATTTACCTGGCAATTTGGCCCAAAGTTGTAGGAATGTGTTAGCTGGTATAAAATCCATGAGCTGTTGAGCCAAAGCAGAATTCTCCAGCTGCTTGGGCTACCAGCAACACTTGTGATCTATATGTGGCTTTTGCTGTTGGTTATTGTATGACCTCCCATTTTTCCTTCAACATAAAAATATTTAGATAATTGATGTAGACATGGGTGTGTTCCATATTTGTAATTCGAAAGTCAGAAAGAGGCTTAGGTATGAACAGGCAAGCTATATTTAATGAATTACACATTTCATCAAAGTTAAAGTTCAATTTATTTTCATAATTGAATTTATTTAGTGCTTTTTACAACAACTTAGTAACAAATCAGCTTTACAGATGACAGCGTTACAAATATCCAAGTCCAAGTTTTTGATTGATTGCTTTACAGTGCTTTTCTCCGACTGTGTCTTAAGAGTGATGTTGCATTTCTTGTCTTTGTAGCTATTCTTGGCGTGAACACACTTGTGACTACCACACAAATCTATGATGGCACCAGTGACAAAGACAGCTACAACAGTATGTATCAGCTCTGCTACTACTGAGGGCAGGGTGGTATTTTTCTTTCTGCATTGTTACCAAGCCTTTGCATTTCTACAGTGTGAAGTAGGTTAACTTTTTTTTTAACAAATTCAAAGTTACCAATAACTCTACAAGCAATTGTTGATAATAGGCTGGGGTGGGGCTAGACTCTCTGCACAAAGTGGGTGGGGCTAGACTCTGCAAAAATGGGCCCCTCTATGGGCTTTCCTGATGATGTCATTTTAAATTAAAAAAAAAATAGCTGAGGTATCCTGTCATTTTCTATCGTATACAATTCAAACAGACACAGTGGTATACATCACTACTAGACCTGATCACACATCCATACGAAGTGACACAGACAGCAGCAGAGATGCAGCAAACCAGACTTAAAACAGCAGATAATCTAGCTAATGTCCTGACTGATACTCACCAGTTGAATACTGTTATAGTTTAGAGTAGTCCGCTTTCCAGAACAAAATAATTAAAACAGGTTAGCTAATAAACTTTGTACACACAGCCCCTTTTAAAAACTACTAGCAGTAACTTTGCATTGATCTATTTTACGATCATAGTTGATCTGAAAAGGTGATGAGCAAGATGAGAAGTTGGATGTAAGAGAGTGAAATTAAGATTCATTTTTCTTCATTTTTGTCTCTCATGTCTTAATGCACCAGATTTGCATATTCTTTCTTAACCTTTAACTCCATAGACTGCACACACAGACTATATCTAGCTAGATTTAAAAAACAGTTAATGTTAGTGACTTGTTCACTCACATGGCATTCTGCGAACTAATCACGATCACTGTGTCAGTCAGACTCAGACATCTGATGTTGCCAACCATCCCAAAAATAATGTAATAGTGCCCCCCACTGGGTCTGGCCTTGGGTGGCCACACCCCTTATGATAAAGGAGCTCTCAGCTCAGTCCATTTGACCCCTCCAGCTGCACTTTTGTACAGCCTCAGCTCAAAGTCCATCAGCTGTAGGTACTCCACTTGAGTGTGCTGATTGCTCCACCCAAGTGCTTTGGGAGTTGGAATAGCCTGTTGGGTAGCAGGCAGGCCCGAATGTCTGGTAAAGAACCCAGCATAAAATATCTGGCTGCGGCTTCCTCTCTTGGAGCTGCTGGGGTTGGGTTTAGCTTCTATCCTGAGACAGGCTCATTGGGTTGTCTTTTTTAGCTGCATTTTTAAATGTCAAACATCATCCTGTTTATTTATTTTTAAAAGTAACACAGTGCATTTTTTGTTTTAGATGTAATTAAGGGGGAAAAAGTGAAACCTGTTTTTGATGAGCCACCCAACCCCACTAATGTGGATGAGACGTTGCAAAGAGTAAAGGCCAACGACCCAATGCTCACTGAAGTCAACCTTAACAACCTTAAGGTACTGCCTCAGCCCCTATGAGTCTTCGGGGTAGATGTAATATACCCCCTCATCTTTCCCAGCCTTAGATAATCAATTCAAGCCTCTCCAGAGGTGGACTGCTATTGCTGACACATCTTTACAACCCAAGCAACATTTAAGCAACCACATTCTTTGGTTCCATCTTCTAGAACATTCCCATCCCTACTTTGAGAGACTTTGCCAAAGCCATGGAGAAGAACACGCACGTGAAGAAGTTCAGTCTGGCAGCCACACGTAGCAACGATCCCATTGCAGTGGTGAGTAAGGCCACTTTCACCAATCACACTCATGATCAGTGCTTTAAAACTTGTAGCCTATCTGAGCATGAGGGAAACGCAAATGTGCTTCAGTACTCCTAACCTGTGTTAGAAGAAGATTGAGCTGTTTTCATCGTGTGTCCATGTGGTCTGCCTGTGTGCATACTGTAGGCTTTTGCGGATATGTTGAGGGAAAACGCTGCGCTGAGAAGTTTGAATCTGGAGTCAAATTTCATCACCAGCACTGGAGTGCAAGCGCTTGTTGAGGCCCTTCGGGACAACGACGTGCTCACTGAGATCAAGATCGATAACCAGGTTCACTCTCACTGATGCCTCACTGGCTGGCAAAAAAAAAATAGCACATGTTTTATAAAAGCACTACTGTGTTTTTTGTATTTATAAGTCTTCCTGTGACAGTTCCTGTGGGGATGTGTGTATGGGTGTGCGATTAATGGGATTTAAAGTTTATATGCTGTGTGTGTGTGTGGTCTCAGAGGCAGCAACTGGGTACCTCAGTGGAGATGGAGATTGCTAAGATGCTGGAGGCCAACACCAGTATAGTGAAGTTTGGATACCACTTCACTCAGCAGGGACCAAGGGCCCGAGCTGCAGCCGCCATCACCAAGAACAATGACCTAGGTAGCTCACTCACTCACTGGCTTTTACTGAAAGAACTTTGCAGAAATATATACACATTTACACATGGGCTCCCAGAACTGTATATAAATGTATTACTATTGCACCTTAATTTGATTTTTTAGAAAAAAAACTGGGACAGAAAGGAATGGTGTGTGTATGCATCTGTGTGTGGAAGGAGAGAGAGCATAGTTGCTAGTTGTGGGAGGGTGTGGGGGTTTGTGCCTGTGTAGGGTAATTTTAGTGGTCTCTGGTGATGACACATTTCCTGTGCTGGATTGCTGAGTTTTTGTGCTATTCCCACTAGAGGATCTCCACCCAGCCCAATCCCCTGTTATAAAGCATTGGGACATTAGAACCTCACACACAGGTCCCACACTAGAGCGTCTGTAGAAATGGGGAAACTAGACATTCCACTGGTTCTCCAAAGACTCTCATTGTGTGGTTCACATGTGTATTATTGCTTTTTTGGTTTTTTTTCCTCTCTCCCTTCTTGCCTTTTTGATGCCTCTTTTAATCTCATGAGTGACTTGAGTTGCCATTTTCTGTTTTCTCCTTGTTTCTCTCCCTATGCTGTTGGAGTTTTGTTGTCATCCTTCTTTGCAGTTATCTTAACCTGGATCTCTGCTCATCCTCTCACTTCAGTAACTCAGCTGTAAAATGGGCTTGAACTTCAATGCCAATGGCGTTGCCTACATCTTTCTTTCTCTCTCTCTCTCTCACATGTGGGAAAGAGATAGCGTAAGGCTACATCCTTCTTTTTTCCAAGGTCATTTGTTTCTTCTTATTCTGTGTGGCACTGTGTTCAACTTTGACCTCTTACCTTTTTAAGCATGTGTGCTAATATCTGATCTTTAAGCATGTGTGCTAACAAAGCCTCAGAAACGTTTAAAATATGTAGACCTTCACTATGATCAACTTCTCTGAAAACAACTTCAGTGAGTAGAAGCAATGTTTCAGAGCACTCCCTAAATGTAGTTGGAGTGCAAAGCACATGAGTTCGTTCTATCTCTCTCTCTCTCTCTCTCTCTCTCATATCCCCATTATTATACTCCTGCATTACCATACAGGGAAGTTTTCCTTAATTGCTATATAACAAACAGGCTAATTTCTACCTAGGCTACGTTATAAGGAGCAATAGCCAAGTTTAGAATTCTGAGTTTGTTTGGTCTGTTTTAAACGTTTCACATTACCTGTGTTTCATTGCCTGTGATCACAGTATGTGTTTGCCCAGGGGCATTTCTTTTTTTGATAACTCACTGTCAGCATATGTGAATTGTTCATGACTCACCTGCTTTGTGTGTGTGTGTGTGTGTGTGTGTCAGAATCTTATGCTGCCCTTATCTGGCCATGACCCAGAAATTACCTAACCAGACTTAGTGTGTGTGTGTGTGTGTGTGTATATATAATCTCAATATCATAGTTCTAAAACTAGTTCATTTAAAATAAATGTCTATATTTATTTCATAAGGGGCATTGTATAGATGAATTGGCCCTGCGTATTGTTCAGTTTTTACTGTGATTAGTTTAAAAAAACATTCAAATGAGAGCTGAGGTGAAGGGCTGCGTGTGCTGCTCCATTAAGGTCCCTAATTGGCCCAGTCGCGTTAAACAGCCTCTCTGTTCTCCCCAGCATGTGCCAGAGACTGGGGACCCAGAAAACACTGAGAAACTCAACACCATTCGAATACACTCAATGATCACTGACATTATTTTTCTATCTCTTTCCTCCTTCATCTTTTCCCTCCTCCCTCCCTCTGTCTGGCAGTGCGACAGAGGCGTATAGAGCGGGATGTGTAGAAGATTCTCTCATTCTCTCTCCTGCTCACTCTCTCCATCTCTCCTGATGATCTCCAGAGTCTTGTGCCAAATGCCCAGAGGAAGTGAGACGTCATACCCCGTTCTACCCTCCACAAGGGACACAACTGGAAATTTTGTCCTCTACACATTTTAGCTCTCAACCACCTTTTGGTTATATTGTTTGTTTGTTTTTATGTTTAGAATTTTTACAGCTGTAAATCTTTTTCTGTAGTCATTTAATTTGTCTTTTTGTTTTGTTCTCTTGGCACAAGTGAGATGTTTTTGTAAAAAAAAAAATAATAATTTTTTTTTGCTTTTTGGCCATGCTAAAGACCACAGTTGTGTGTTGTATTCAATGAGCTCCTTCCCAACACTCCAAACACCATGTCAGTGATGGTGTTTATAACAGGAATCAAACAAATGCCAGTCTAGCAACAATAGAATAGACAGGAGCTCAGTGGAGACTAAAGGTTTTCTCTGAGGTGTGTGTGTGTGTGTGTGTGTGTGTGAGAGAGAGAGAGAGTGTTGCAAAGACGTTTAATATCATCTGTGGGCATGACCACTAGAAAACTGAAATGGTTGCTTCACATGCTGGAAGGAGGGGCACACTAGTTGTGCTTTTTGCCCTAACATGATTCACTATAAGACCTTACGTGCGTGTGTGAGAGAGCTGTTTATGAAGCAGGTTTTATAGTTGTTCTACAACAGGGGTGCTGATGTTGAAATAAACACTGGAATACACTATCCACTCCACTTCCAAGACCAAAGGGCAAACTATTTTTCTTTTTCTCTTTCACACACATGCACGTACTCTGCTGTGGGCATCAGTGATGCATCAGAGAGGCAGAAATGAATA
>NC_137502.1:27814555-27827055 GCF_041902795.1 Electrophorus electricus
GAACTCAGTACAGGCCTCTGCTTACCTCCAGAGACTGCTCAGCACGGAACATCGGGCCTGTGGAAACACTGGCTATCAAATCCGGTGGTGCACTGGGACAAATGACCGTCATTATTTAGGACAGTCCAGGTAGACCTGCTGGATGGTCCTGGTATGTGGTATGTATGTGTTGTTACAGAGCAGTTTCCTACAACAGATAATAAGATTACCCAGCAGGATGTGCTGGAAGCCATGTGAGTTCTGTGTGTGTTTGATGAACACATTTGACAATAGTAAGCAAGCACGTGAATAAAACAAGGTATGTGTATTTTATTTTGAGCTTTTTGTCGCAATAAAATATCTGCTTCCAATCGGTAGGAAACATGTCAAACAGAGAATGACTCTTAATTAAATTTTTTTTAAGCTCTCATTCATCTTTTGTCATTGTGGATATGACAAAATACACCAAAAATACAAAGGAGACTTAAAATAGTCCATAGTAGACATGAAAAATAGGTCTACTTGTAGGTCTGCTTGTTAACTTCTAGATTCTTAAATAATATGATACAGATACCACTAGATTTCATGTGCATTTATTCCTAAATGATCTTTACCTGAAAATGATGACTAAGGAAGAAGAACCTTGGGGTTGCTCTTCCGCTTCCATATTACTTAAATGCATGATCGCCATCTACAGTCTGGTAGGAGAAGTAGCCTGTAGTATTTAAGATAAACCTGCAAGGGTCACTATAAGTCTAATTATTTTGGGGTTGGAACAAATTAGGAGTTAGCTAGGACTATTCATGTTTACACTAATTGGATCCTTGAGAGTCTTTTAACTGTTAAAATCCTATTTATAACTAAAAAATTAAAACATAATAATCATAAATATATAAGTATTAACTAAGCATAAATATCCACATGTTATCTGTGAAGTTATATTGATTATATTATATGATGTGGTCCTAATTTGTAACTGCACTGTACAAGACATTCTGTTGGGGTGTGAAAGGCACCATTTCCATAGGTGATATGAGAAAACATGGATGTGCACTGGCAGTACTGAACACAAACAGGGCTGTGCATTGTAGTACTGAACACAAACAGGGATGCTCACTGTGGTACTGAACACAAACTACATCATAGTGAGGTGATGACTGGGGGTGGGAGTGTTGGTCTTTGGGGGAGAATGGATGGAGGATACCAGCCTCTGGAACAAAAGAGTGATACAGCTCTTCTCTATCATCTCACCATCATCTTTCCCTTTCTCTCTCTCTCAGTTTGGGTCTGTTTTCAATCTCTATCTTCACTCCTGACTGCTCGTTTCACCTTTCCTCCTCTATTTCAGTCTGTGTGCATTGTAATAAAAAGGCCTAAGTACATGTGTTAGGTGGCCTCATTATCCAGCACTAATTTTATTTGTTCCTGCCTTGCCTCACAGTCATAATAAAGAGAACTGACCTTCATATTCACATCAGAGACAAGAGACATCCACATGGATGGGCCTCATCACACTGCCCATTCATCATAAGTATTTGAAAGGTTCTGCCTAATTAATACTCACCTCCACTTTTTTAGGTACATGCAGATGTGCAGTTATAGTATGTTGACCATCTGTAGACGTCCAATGGCTCATCATTAGCAGTCAGTTTCTGAGCACTGGACTGCTGTTGGGAGGGTAAACCACTAAATCTAGTAGTGCCACAGGTGTTTGTAAAAATTCCAGCAACAGTATTGTGCATGATGCACAAGCACCTTGATCATCAGATATAAGCAGAGAGCCCTTGTCATTTTGAATTTTAATTTTAAAGGTGTCCTTTAATATTTTGAACATTAATTTTTTTTTTTTTAACTGTTTATAGTGCCATTAATGAGAAAATGGTTAAATGAGTTTGTGTATCCTGTAGCTATGGGCCCAGAACCTTCAAAGCAGAGTTAGATTTAGGGGTTTGGGGATAGATGTTGGAGGTAAGGGTTAGGGGTTAAGGGCTTGGGGTTTTGGGTTAGGGTTTTGTGGTTAGGGATTCAGGGTTTCGGGTTAGGGGTTAGGGTTAACTGGTTGTGGAATAACCATTCATTTCACGTTCACCATTCTGTCCTTAACTGAACGTAACCATGACATAAAACCTCTGAATTAATTCCAGTTTTACAAAATTAAACAAACACTGAAAAGTCCGGAATCTTAACACGTTGCTCTCCAAATCACATATCAACCGTATACATGCTGTATACATGATTTGCAAATTTATATATTTGGGTTATTCTACAACCCTCCCATGTTGTCCACAATTTTGGTGGAATCCTTTTGGGATCTCCATAACATTTCATGCTTTTGGCCGATCATCAACACCAAAGATGCTGAGACTCTAGTAGCCACATCCATCACCTCACGTTTATGTCATTGCAATACTCTTTATTGGCCTACATAAACAACCTTCACTAGATAACAATAAGCCAAAAACTCAGTCCTCACTCTCTTGAAATGTTCAGGGCCCCATGTATCAAAAGAATCATATCAGAACATCTTAAATGAGAGAATGTTCAGTGTGGCACTTACTTTACCCATTTAATATTGGTCTTTGTGTTGCAACACTTTTATAATTCTGGATTCAGATCACACCACTCTAATCCTCCATAAACTACACTCTCTACCTGTTATTTTCTAGATTCAGTGAAAAAAAAAAAAAAAAAAAAAGAAGCTTTTCACAATTTATAAAGCTCTTCATGGACTTGCAGCTCAATACTTCACTGAGTTATTACATTAGTGCATCCATGCCCAGGGCCTCTTTATCCAGTCCACTGTCTGTCCCCTCATTCCTAAGTCTAATGAACCAAACACTGGAATTCATCCCCAATGTCTACATTACATTTAAATGTTTAAATAAAAAATAAAAATGGATTTTTACCTAGTGGTATCTTCGTTACTTCCCTGTTCACACTCACAATGTGTGTATGAACAAACTATTTTCCCTGTACACTAATTGTCTTATTTTGGTCTGTCCCTAGTTATATGCGTATCACGTATCTTACGACTTTTGCTCTGTATCTGTTCAATTGTTTATCTGAAGAAACATTTAGTCAGAGAAAGGCTCTGTGTAAATAAAACTTGTTGTTATTGTTGTCATCCTTTGATTTTTTTTTTTAATTACTTGATGAATTCATATATTTTTAGCCAACAATGAATGTAAGACATAAGACCAGGTGACTATGAGTTTAGTATCTGACAGGTATAACTTGAATTTTTTTTTCAAGAATCTCTCAAAAACAAACAAACAATAGAAACAAAATACATCTAACAGGTAATTGCAGTCTCCTATGTCGCGTCCAGCAGTGTGATGAAAATAACCGCATGCTCTTAATCACTGAAGCGTTCCCCTGTTAAAGTGATCACCATCGTAAAATACGACAGCAAAGGTACCAGGAAGGCATTAATTTAAAAAACAGTGGAAATTGGAGTGGAAAATGAACGATGTTATGAATAGGCATTCACCTTTGGACAGGTGATTTTCTCTGTGCAAACAGCTGTATTCGATTTGGGCTCGGTTGACAGGCTTATTGTGTGAAGGGTACTTCCTTTTCAAACCCATAAAGAACTTTAAATTCAATGTATTTCGTGACCCTATATTTACATACATATTACCATACAGAATTACACACAAATCATATTTCGGATAAAAAATAACGTGTCATCTATGCAGTACGACCATGACATTTTTTTCCTGCGATATAACAAGCACCTGCTTTGACAGTCGCACTCCTGACCTCGTAATGACGGCAATGAATGTCATTTCCCTGGATCAAAACCTGTCTATCTCAAATGTGCATTACTGCACGTTCATAGCCTTTCCCCTTTCCGTCTTACGTGTATGTGTGTATTAATGAGCTGATATCCATAGCAAATGTCACACACGCTCATCGCAAAACATTGCGGACACATTCGTCAGGAGGTAGCAGATAAATAAAACAAGATTCTATACCGATTCCTCCCCGGGCTGGAGCGCCGGTCTCGGTAGCGCGGTTACGCGTTTTAGCGGACAATAGCAGACTCCACAGCGTCTTTCTCGGGTTACGGTGGGTGACGTTAACCGCACCTGCCTGCACTATTCGTTCTGGTTTCACTGCGCATTCACTGTGAGCGTCACATCACGCTTGTAAAATTTTGCAGGCCTTCGTGCACAGTACCCTTCACGAGAAGTGGGGCAGCGAAGACAAAATGTTTTTGTTGCTGTACAGCGAGCCTAAATGCTATGTGGTTGTTTTCCGTATTTTTGGCAATATAGCCCTGATCAGTTTGATGGTCTGTTAATCCTGACTGGCATCTGGACTCACCGTTTAGCACCGTTTAGTGTTTCAGTTCCTCAAACACACTTTCTTCGATTTTTAAATCCTTGAAAATTGGCTGATTTGAATTGTGTAATTTTGGCCAGGGAAAATGGTACTGTGCTGCTACCAATGTCTACCAAAACTAACAGTGCTGAGTTTCGCCTGATCCCTCCAGTCTTCTGGCCTGCTCACATCTGTTCCTCCTCTAAAGCACCAGTTACCATGGCGCTGTAACCATGCGGCAGATGATATGGAAACATGCGCACAACTGTTTCCTTTTTATCTACAAAGGGAAGTGTGTAAGCATGAGTGTGTGTGGGGTGTGTTTACCATTTGAACATCGTTTATGGGAAACTGCTTACAAATGAGAACAATTTTGTCTCATGTAGACCATGATTTACGCAGAGTAAGGTTGCCTTTCATTATGCTGGAAAATGAATCAAATTATAAAATGCTTATAACATTAAAAAGGTAAATAACACTACCTTAATTACATTTGAATATTAATCAGTTTCCCCTTTTGTAGAATTTATTAGGAGCTTAAATTTAGTATTGGTGAAAACTTTAAAAATAATTTTAATAGGTTATAGCAGTATTCTACTCTTGACTGGAGCTGTTCATTATGGAATGTGTGTGCTCGTGATCCTCGTGAGGCGTCTTGCCTGATAATGAAATTCCACACTGGAATTCCAAAGAGAGACGACGGAGTCTTAGCGGGAGACTGGCATGTGACCTGGGATATTACATGATATAGTTACTGCTCTATAATCTCTCTTTTCTGCTCTAACACAATATGCCCTACTTTTAAAAGCCT
Organism: Electrophorus electricus; assembly: GCF_041902795.1. NCBI lineage: Eukaryota > Metazoa > Chordata > Actinopteri > Gymnotiformes > Gymnotidae > Electrophorus > Electrophorus electricus. The sequence continues at coordinate 27,819,672 of NC_137502.1, forward strand.
TTTTCAAATACCACTGCAAAGAGTCTCTAATTTTGTTGAACTCGTTTAAGTTAGCCTGCCTTAAGTAAATATTCATACACACTTGCTGTAATAACGTGGTTTTAATTATCCATATTTTGACAGCGTCTACATTCACGCTTACAGTTCCAAAAAGTTCCCAAGCGAACCCTCTGCATGCTGCCAAAGCGGCAGATTCCTGGGAGTGTCAATATACCCATCTCTTCTACGCCCGTATCGTGTTTCATCGTGTTCACAGCGCCACACACACACACACACACACACACACACACACACACACACACACACACACACACACACACACACACACACACACACACACACACACACACACACACACACACACACAGAGAGACAGCTAGTACAATTGGTCCCGGAATTGTTTATCCGAGCAATTTCCTCGGTGTTATGGAGCTGAAATTTGCTGAAGCGTGACGCATGAGCCATGCATCTTCGCAGAACACCAGTAGTACTCAGCTGAATGTGATATACTACAACAGTGTAGATTTACAGAAAAAAAAAGATGGCGGAGTTCTCCCCAGTCCTGTCTCTTAGGGACGGAGGCGGACGGTTTGGACAGCCGTTGTTTCCGAGATCCCGGTCTGGTTCGGAGTCAGAGAGTGAACTGTCACAGAGCTTGGCACGAACCAAGACCCGCTCCTATGGAAGTACCGCCAGCGTTACGGCAACTATAGGGGAGAAGTACATTGAGCATCGGGTAGCGGACGGCGATACCCTGCAAGGAATAGCCCTCAAATATGGTGTCACGGTAAGACCCTCCCCTAGTTTAATTCAAACACACAAAAGGAACTCGTGTATTGCACTGTACAGATTTATGTCTGGTGACGTCTGTGTTCTTGGCTATCACATGCAAATATTTGCATGTCGCCTGTTAAATTAGCTCCTGCAACATTGTCGCTGCAGGCTAGTCAGCTGTTAAGATTTTACGTCACGTTCTGTCCTTAATGTCCGCAATGATTTTTTTTGGCAGCTGTAAGCATTTTATATGCCTAATTTGCAGTAATGCTCCATGAGAGAGTGTTTTTGGTCCAGAGAGCGAATGTCCTGTGTTTCTAGCTCATCGTGCATGGAACAAAAACACATCTGAACACGTCATGAAACGTATAGGACGAACCAGTAAGGTTTCTCTTCAGGAGACTGTATTTTAACATAGAATGTGAACTGGGGTGTAGCAATGAAACGTTCGGGACTGGCTGTCAATCTGGACCTGTCCAGCCCCTCTGTCTGCATCCGTAAAAATTAACTGCTCCGGGACACAGCTCGGCAGTTTTCCGTTTCTTGTGTTCCACACGTGACTCAGGATATTAGAGCTATGACACTTCTGGCTACATAAGCAGGCGTATTAAAGCACAGAGGAAACACAAAATTTTGCCACTTGTCTAGGCCACAGTAAATCTGGCCTTACTGAGTCAAAACACCTAAATCTGTCTGCAGTGGTGTAGTAAGTCCCATGTGTTTGTGTGCCCCCCCCCAGATGGAACAGATCAAGAGAGCAAACAAGCTCTTCAGCAATGACTGTATTTTCCTGCGGCATAGTCTTAACATCCCCGTGCAGCTGGAGAAACCGTCTCTCTTTAACGGACTGTCTTTGGAATCGCCAGATGCCTGCGTGGTCCTGGAGTTGCCTTCACCCTCCCCCTCACCGCCGGGTGCCGAAGCCGCGTCCCCAGACCCTCCTACACGGCCCCCTCCGCCCGATGAGCTCTCTGCTAAAGACTATTTACAAATGCTAGATGTACAGATCAACCGCTCCAAGCAGGCCGCCAGAAAGCTTAAGGAAGAAGGTGGCAGGTAAGATGGAAAATGTTGAGAGGTTTGAGGTTTTGCCATCCAAGTGTTTCTCTGCCTACAGGCCCTCATCATGTGGTGTAGGCATGTAATCACAGAAAATCGCAGTATTTGTTGTCAGATATTTATTATTGTTTCAGTAAACGAACTTAAACACCTGAATAGTAAGATGTGATGTGCTTTAGTTTGAAGCTTCAGTTTGCCGTTCTGTAGATAGGGTGGTAGTTAGGGTAACTAGATAGGGTTGCAGTTAGGGAAACTCTATAGATAGGGTTGTAGTTAGGGTAACTCTGTAGATTGGGGATAGTTAGTGTAACTCTGGAGATAGGGTTGTAGTTAGGGTAACTCTGTAGATTGGGGATAGTTAGTGTAACTCTGGAGATAGGGTTCTAGTTAGGGTAACCCTAACCCTGTAGATATTGCCCGCCACAAAAATGAGTTTGTAGCAGTATAGTGTAGCAGTGTAATAGTGTGTAATAGTATGTAGCAGAGTAATAGTGTAGTAATGTGTAGTAGTAGTATGTAGTAGTGTGTAGCAGCATAGTGTGTAATAGTGTAGTAGTGCATAGTAGTGTAGTTGCGTAATAGTGTAGTAGTGTTGTAGTACTGTGTAGTAGTGTGTAGTAGTGTTGGAGTGTAGTAGTTTGTAGTAGTGTGTAGTAGTGTTGTAGTGTAGTAATGTGTAGTAGTATAGTAGTGTGTAGTAGTATAGTAGTGTGTAGTAGTGTAGTAGTGTGTAGTAGTGTTGGAGTGCGTAGTAGTGTAGTACTGTGTAGTAGTATAGTACTGTGTAGTACTGTGTAGTAGTGTAGTAGTGTGTAGTAGTGTTGGAGTGTAGTAGTGTGTAGTAGTGTTGTAGTGTAGTAATGTGTAGTAGTATAGTAGTGTGTAGTAGTAAAGTAGTGTGTAGTAGTGTAGTACTGTGTAGTAGTATATTACTGTGTAGTAGTATAGTAGTGTGTAGTAGTATAGTACTGTGTAGTAGTGTGTAGTAGTGTTGTAGTGTAGTAATGTGTAGTAGTATAGTAGTGTGTAGCCTCCTCCATGACACTGACGAAGTTTTTTTCCTCGTTTTTTTTTTCTTCTCATCGGTGGAATTTTCCATATGCTACGTCAGATGCTGAATGCATGTGTGTGTGTGTGTGTGTGTGTAATAGAGGAAGAGTGTGGTAGCCAGACTCTGGAAAAAAAAGTCTTATCTTCTAGAAGGTGGATTCATCAATCAGTCATTCACTTCATGTCAAGGGCGTAATGGATTCATCTCTAAGATGATTTCCTATCTGTCACAATAGCATCTGGATCTTCAGACAGGGAGAAAGAAAGCTTCACTGTTAGCATGCTGCTAATGTGTTCTGCTAGCGTACCCTAATGTCACATTTCTTCTATTTTTTGAATGGATACAAATCTAGAATAAGAACTGAAGAGTGTTCATCTGGGAATGGGCATAGAGCATTTATATACAGCATTGTTTTATGCTTTGCCTGTTGTAACAGTCATTACCTAAATTTTGCCATTACCTCACGGGGTGAGTCAGTAATGCATAAGCCGGGATGAAATGCAAATGTTAAATAAATGAGTTTTCCAGGAGTAGGGTTAAGAACAGTGCATATATCCTACTCTAAACCTACTCATAACCTACTCATGTGCCTAGTCCTAACCTTAATATAACCATATATAACAATATAACCTTAATATAACCATATCTAACCATATAACCTTAATATAAACACATCACCTATAGGATCGGCTCACAGACGCTGTATACACCCACACACACACACACACACACACACATAGACAGAGAGCGACTAAGAAACAGCAACTCACTTTAAAATGTCACAACTTCTGTCTCAGACCAGCCTCCTGCAAAATACATTCCCCATAATGCCCCTGCTCATTCCCTAACCCCTCCTTATTAGTTTCACTTGTGTCTATTTATCCCCCATATCTTTCCCTATAAATATTCCCTTCCTCTTTGTCTTTGAAAAGTCTCCTTTTGCCCTGTGTTTTGTTTCGGAGCAATTGTACCTGTTTTGGCTTTGTGTTGGCCTTATGCCTTTCTGACTGGTTTATCCCATTATTTTATTTGTTTCTTTGGATTGACTTCTGTTTTGTTACTGACCTTCGCCTGTTTTTTGACTCACCTGCACTGTCCTTTGAAAATTAAAGCCACCACACAAACACCACATAACCTACCCCTCTAACTACCCCTACCCCAACCTAAACACACCAAATAACCTACCCCTCCAACTACCCCTACCCCTAACCTAAACACCCTACGTAACCTACCCCTCCACCTACCCCTACCCCTAACCTAAACACACCACATAACCTAGCCCTCTACATACCCCTACCCCTAACCTAAACACCCTACATATCCTACCCCTCCACGTACACCTACCCCTGTCCCTAACCTGAACACACAACATAACCTACCCTTGCACCCACACCTATGCTTAACCTTTGGGGCTGCACCCTTATGTCTTAACCCAGTATTTATGACTTACTGGTTGAACTGGATTTGTCATTTTTCCTTGGGTTGTTGTGACTGTTGTCTGTGGAATTTAGGCCGCATGTGTGAACTCTCTTCACTTTGGGTGTGTGTGTGTGTGAGTGTATGTCCCAGTTTCACTCACTCTCTTCCTTTTCCCCTTTAGTGCTTCATTGCCTGTCTCTTTGCTTTGATCTCTTGGTATTGAACTGTGCATTTCTGTCCCTTATTTCTCTGCAGTATGGTCTAGTCTCCTGTCTGTCTGGTATTAGACGAGTGTCTGATTGCCAGCCTGGATTCACACTAAGTCAGGCCATAGACCATGCCTTCTGCGCTTAGCCCAGGAGTCAATGACTCAAGAGGACAGCAGATATTTCATAGCAGGAATCTGGCATTCTAGGCAATTTTCCTGAGAGAGTACAGCTGAGGAATATCAAGTACTGAATACTATATGTGTTATTAACCTAAATTCTGTGGTAACCAGGCATTTACCTTAATGGCATAAACACTATATAGCCAAGAGTATGTGGCACTCGTCCATCACACTGTATGGTCAAGATTATGTGGACACCTGTCCATCACACTTACACGAGCCCATGGACATTAATGTGGAGTTGCCCCCCCTCCACCCTTTGTATCAGTTACAGCCTCCACTCTTCTGGGAAGAATGTATTTATATAAATATTATTTTGCCTTTTCACGTTGTTTTTTTGCATCACATTGGGTGTGTAACAGCCTTTAGGCAGATCTGCTGGAGGAAGAGCTGATCCCGACTGGAGTCGTCTGGTGCTACCTACGATCGCCTTTAATGGCTGTGTTTGTGTGCACCAAAGAGTACGTTCATTTAAGATGTCATTCTTGACTTTACCTTTCATTATGCTAGGACAATAGTTGATGCTCACTTAACTAGCTTGATGTTAATTTTATAGCTAGTTGATGTTAGCATATTAACATCTAACTGCTAGCATTAGCATTAGCTTTGTTAGCTATACTATCTACAAGCTTGCATTTATGGAGGCATAATAATGAATAATGTTACTTGTTGGTATTTAAATGTTCAGCTCAGTTTATGTGCTAACACGTGCTCCAGCGTGTGTTTGTTTGCTATTATAGCCACGTGGCTCATAGAAGTAACATATGGATAGAACATGTGACTTAAAGACACACAATTCTGTATGTACAATATCTAACATTTGTACATGACTACAGACACACAGTTGTATGCATCAGGCTGCTTATAGGCACAGTTTCTTTTTAGTGTAAATGCTTGGTTTCTCAGTCAAATTAGGAAAGCTATCTGGCTACTGAACTGGTGGTCATTTTGATAAATCATCCTCCCTATTTGCTATTCTGTGGGTATCTGGGATAGTTTCTGGGATAGTTCTTCTGTTGCTAGGGTGTGTTTGCACATATAACTGAAAAGGCTACAGCAAGATGTGCCGCCTAGATGAAATAGCACGTTATATTATATATACAATACATACTGTGACATCTGAGAAACACACGAAGGCATCGCCGGGGAACCATGACGCTAGGAAGAGGAAACCATGACATTGAATGTACTGTTGCCTCTTAAGTTTAATGTAGTTTTTTATTTATTTAGATTTTCTTTAAAATAACTGTATAAATACAAATAATTGCTGTGACATACCTTTTGAACTAGTTAATATTAAAACAGGAAAGTGTATTTTCACTTGTGAATGTAAAATTCTAGTTTTGCTAGTTAAAGAGTGAGTAATATAATATAATATAATATACTAACACTAATATAACACTATAACACTAATATAATATAATAACACTATAACACTAATATAATATAGTGTGTTTCATACATTTATTTAGTGCAAAAAAAAAAAAGGTTAGGGTGAGGGTTGTGGTTAGGGTATGTCTTTATGGGCTTCACATTTTGCACAGGGTTAGGGATAGGGTTAGTCTTTATGGACTAGGTTTAAGGTTAGTCTTTATGGGCCTTCCTATGTGCAGCACAAACGAGCACAAAGTTCAAAACATGTAGCATTAATATTACCCTTCACTGGAACTAAGGGGTCTAACCTTTACCCTGAAAAACATCCGCCAGACTTTACTGTTTACTGTTTACTGTTCACTATGCTTTCCTGTAGGTAGAGTTCTCATGGCACCTGTAAAATCCAGATTAGTCCATCAAATCAAAGCAAAGCAAAACAAATCACTTTTATTGTCAAGTCACCTTAACACAGGTGTGAATTATATGCACATTAACATGCACCCTATTTCACTGTTTCCAAGTGCAACCGATAAATATATAAGCTATGAAATATACAGATACATATTTGCATTATAATATAGGCATTTATATTTCCATATAGAGAGGATAAAATATTTACTCTGTTCAAGTGTACAACATGTGAATGGAAATGTACAATGTAACGACTGCTATCATAATGGCAGCCCCATATCAACACCATAACAGCAGTAGCATTCTAACATAATCTGAATCTCTCATAAAATGCCTTAAGTGTGACTCCATAACATGCCCCAGGCCAACACCATGCCCCGCCCCCTGAGTACCACAAGTGTTCCGCTTATAAAGCAGAAGTCCTGCCTTCTGCTTCTCATTGGTGGGACACGGTCACATTCCGCAGATGGAACACATCCACTGGTAAATATGTCTTAAGAAGAAATGTAGATCATCTGCAGCAGGATATAGCACAAAAAAATAAAGGAAAGAGAAGAACCGATAGAAAAACACAAACGTGTCCACCTGTCACATAAAACAGGGTGTGATCAGTTGAAGATGCTACGATGTCCAGGATGTATTGTACTATACATGAGCCAGTATGGAGGTGAGTGGGATGAAAGGTCTGTGGTGGTGGACAGTGCAGTGAGCTGCATAGTTACAGTTCTAGAAGATAAAGTGCAGAGCGAGGGAGTGGTGTGGATTGTCTGTAGAGACCATGATGATGGTGATTCGGGTGAGATGTGTAAGTGTGAGTGACAGGCCACTGGCCACTACTGGATGTTCAGCAGCCTGAAGACCTGGGGGATGAAACTCTCTCGGAACCGGCTGGTTCTGGACTTGATGCT
>NC_137502.1:27832055-27834555 GCF_041902795.1 Electrophorus electricus
CTCTCTCTCACTTCTCACTCTCTTCTCTCCCTTTCTATCTCTCTCTCTCTCTCTCACTCTCTCTCTCTCTCATCTCTCATCTCTCTCTCACTCTTCTCTCTCTCTATCTCTCTCACCTCTCTCTCACTTCTCTTTCTCTCTATCTTCTCTCTCACTCTCTCCTTCTTCACTTTCTCTTTCACTCTTTTACCTCTTCACTTTCTCTTCATTTTTCTTTCTTCTCACTTTCATCTTCTTACTTTCTTCAAGATTTCTCTTCACTTTCACTTCTTTTGCTCTTCTTCTGTTTCTTTCACTTTCTTTCACTTTCACTTTTTTCTATTCTTTCTTCTTTCACTTTCTATCTCAGTTTCTTCTATTCCTCTTCTTCTCTCTCTCTCTATTCTTTCTCTTTCTTCATTCTTTCTTCACTCTCTCTTCTCTCTTCTCACTTTCTCTATCTTCTTCTTCTTCTTCTTCATTTTCTTCTTTCTTTCTTTCCACTTTCTCTCTCTTCTATTTCTTCTTTCTCACTTTCTCTTTCTCTCTCACTCTCTCTCTCTCTCTCTCTCTACCTTATCTTCATTTTCTTCTCTTCTTATCTTCTATCTCTTCATCTTCTTCTTTATCTTCTTTCACTTTCTCTCTTCTATCTTCATTTTCTCTCTCACTTCTTCTTCATTTCTTCATTTATCTTTCTCTCTTCAATTTTCACCTCTCTCACTCTTCTTCTCACTCTCTTCTCACTTCCTTTCCTCACCTTCTTCTTTATCTTCTTCTCTTCACTCTCTCTCTATCTCGCCTCTTCATTCTTTCTATTCTTCTTCTCTCTTATCTTCCACTTTCTTCACTTTCTTTCTTCCTACTTTCTTCTTCTTTCTTTATTCTCTTTCATTTCACTTTCACTTTCTCTCTCTCTCTCTCTCTCTCTCTATTCATCTCTCTCACTTTCTTGACTTTCTTCGCTCTTTCATCTCTTCACTCTCTCTCTCTCTCACTCTTCTCTCAGCCTTCATTTCTTTTTCTTTGATTTTCTTTCTTTCTATCTTCTTCTACTTTCTCTTTCTCTCTCTCTATTCTCTTTCTACTTTCTCTGCTTTCTTCATCTTCTTCATTTCTTCTTTCTTCTTTCTTGTTCTTCTTCACTTTCACTCACTCTTTCTTTCTTCACTTCTTTCTACTTTCTTTCATTCTCTCATTTTCACTCTCTTCTCTTCTTCACTTTCTCTTCTCCCTTTTCTATCTTCTCTTCTCACTTTCTTTCTTTATCTTCTTTCTTCTTCACTTTCTTCTACTTTCTTCTTCTTCCATTTTCTTCTCTACTACCTCACTCTCTTCTTCTTCTTCTGCTCTTCTCTCTCTCTCTCTCTCTCTCTCTCTCTCTCTATTCTCTCTCTCTTTCACACTCTTCTCTCTCTCTTCTCTTTCTTCTTCATTTCTCTTCTCTCTTCTCTCACTTCTCTCTCTTCTCTCTCACTCTTCTCACTCTCTCTCTCTCTATCTCTCTTTCATTTTCTCATTTTCTTCTTCTTCTATCTCTCTTCTCTCTTCTCTATTTTCTTCCTTTCTCTTCTTCTTGCCTTCTTCTTCACTTACTCTCTATTTTCTTCTTCTTTCTTCACTTTCTCTCTCTTCTATTCTTCTTCATTCTCTCTCTCTCACACTCTCTCTCTCTCTCTCACTTTCTTTCTCTTACTTTCTTCTTCTTTCTCTTCTGGCCTTCTCACTCTCTCTCTTCTCTATCTCTCTTCATTTTCTACTTTCTCCTTTTACTTTCTTCTCTCTATCTTTCCTCTCACTCTTCTCTCTTCTCTATCTCTCTATCTCTCTATCTCTCACTCTTCTTCATTCTCTTCTCTCATTTTCTTTCTTTCTTCAATATCTCTTCTTCTTTCTTCATGCTTTCTTTCGTTTCTTTCTTCTTTACTTTCTCACTTTCTTCTTCTTCTTTCATTTTCTTCTCACTCTCTTTCTTCTCTATCTCTCTTCACTTTCTTCATCTTTTCATCTTTCTCTTCTTCTTCACATTTTCTTTCTGCATTTCTTCTTCCTTACTTTCATTTTCATTCTTCATCTTCTTCACTCTCTTCTCTTCTTTCTCCCTTTCACTATCTTCTCACTTCTTTCTTTCTTTCATCTTTCTCACTTTCATTTATCTCTTTCATTTTTCTCACTTTCTTTCACTCTTTCTTCATTTTCTACATTCTTTCTCTCTTCTTTCTATCTCTTTCTACTTTCTATCTCGCTTCTTTCTATCTTCTTCTTATTCTTCTTTCTTCTTCTCTATCTTCATTTTCTTCTTCTTTTACTTATCTTCTCTCACTCTCTTTCACTTTCAGTCTTCTTTCTTCACTTTCTTCTTCTTTCATTTTCTATCTCTTCTCTCACTTCTCTTCTCTATTCTCTATTTTCTCTCACTTTCTTCGCACTTTCTACTTTCTTCTCTTTACTTTCTCTCTCTCTGCTCTCTCTTCATCTTCACTTTCTCTCTCTATCTCTTTCATCTTTCTTCTTTGCATCT
>NC_137502.1:27837055-27839555 GCF_041902795.1 Electrophorus electricus
CTTTTTTTTACCTAGAGATAACCCTAATCCTAACCCTAGCTCTAATCCTAACCCTATCCCTAACCCTAACCCTAATCCTAACCCTAGAGCTAAAACAATAATCTCTACAGCCCATCCTTCCTGTTCTCTTTCTCTGTCATCACACTTTTTTCTCATTTTTTAAAATTTGCTTTTATCAGTCCATGAAACAGGACTTGACACCTCCACTGCCTTTCATAGATTATATTTATTATTATTGCTGTTATCTACCCTCATCTTTCTCTCCCTCAGTGTCTATGGTGTCTCAGTGTCTATTGGTTCAGCCAGAAATTCTAATACATTAGAAAATAGCAGGTAGCACCTTGCATTCATCCTCCAATCAGTATTAACCACATTAGCATATTTGGCCAAACTCTTCCCTCAGGACACCAGTCATCCATCAGGACTGAGCTCCTTCTCCATCATTGACAGATATCCATCAGGACTGAGCTCCTCCTCCATCATTGACTGCACTGAGGATATCAAAGAGAGAAGTGCTGTCTGGCACATGCTTCTAACATTGTATACTGCTGATTGGGACTTTTAAAGAGATTTCTGCGAAAATATCTGACATCTGTCTCCATCTGTCTGCAAGTTGGTGTTCAATCAGTAGTGCAGTATATGGACCTATTTGTGGTGTGTGTGCGTGCATGCGTGTGTGTGCGTGTGTGTGGTATGTGTGTGTGCGTGTGTGTGAGTGGGTGGGGTCTTCCTGCATTTTGGTTCTTTTTTGGCTCTGTAAGGAATAAATAATGTTTGCAGTGTGAATGTGATGCTTTTGTGTTTAAAGTATGGTTTGGAAAAATATATTGTAGTGTGCTTTTGAATTTAAAGTTCCTAATAAATGTATCTATAAGTCAGTATTACATAATTGGTTTTGTGTGTTTTCTTCATTCTGAACTGGTTCAGATTGTTTGTTTGATAGGTGGGTGTTTAAAGAACTGTCTAATTATTATGGGCTGTCACACTTGTTCTTTCACATGTAAAAGAGTGTCATTACACTTTAGAGTGAGGACGGAAACCACAAGACTATTCATATCCTTCAAGATGTTCTTCTCCTAGTCTAGAGTACACAAGTTGTGCTGTTAAGAAGCTGATTTTAACTGCAATATTGATGGGCACATGACCAAGTGCCAAAATATTCACAAACATTTCACTTCAGTTGCAAAGCTTTTGGTTTTAGGTGCTTGATATCATCTGATATATTTTCTAACTACTCATAGTAGATGTGTAATGGGTACATAATAGGTATGTATATAGAACTAAATGTTAACACTGAAATAATGTCTACTATGAAGTGATAATCCATGTATTTGCATATATTACTTCAGATGGGATTTTCGATCCAAAACGTCGTACAAGTGTATTTCACAATGTAAAATTGATCAGCCCTCTATATAACTGACGGTCCAGTAAGCTTGTGACTAAAGGACATTTCAGTTTGATGGACTTTGATTAAAGATTCAGTATTTTTAGCTTAAGTCCCCCTTCTCCTTTTACAAACACACTGCTACGCCAACCACACAGTTAAAGAAAGGCCATGTTTAATCGCATTTTGGAAAAATCACAATATTTACATTTAAAAATACTTGATTGTGTTTGACTACAGCTATGGACAGGTTATACTGCAAGCAGAGGAACAGAACCCAGACTGAGAGAGAGTGAGAGACAGAGACAGTGCCCCCTATGGGACAGAAAAAAACAAAAGTAGCTTACTTGTATAACATAATAATGGTGAGAGGTTTTTTTGTGGCCTGAAAGGCTATAATTAAAGACAAAATGGTAGCAATACAAGGATAGAACACATACAGTGATGATGACACACTGAAAATGGTGCAAAAAGTTTGTTGCAAAACTTGAAAGGAAAGCAAAAGCTACAGTGTGACTGTCCTCTAAAATCTCTACAATTCCTGAATCGGTTTGACTCACTGAGGGTTGAATCTGCAGGTAGCAAAATGCTTTCATGATTCAGAGGACTCAGATTATTGTATCTTACGTGTGTCTTCTAACAGCAGGCCTAATCATCTATTGCTAATTAATCTATTTTTTTTTCTCAAACAGTGAGTATTGCCTTTTGGAATACATCTTCAATAATACCTTCTTTTATTGCAGCTTTTAGTCAATTTGGGGATCTAATATATGAGTTTATAGTTAATATATCCAGCTGCATGGACATACTGAAATGCCAATAAATGAATTAGTATTGTCATATATATTGCCATATATTTGTGCCTACAGACTTCCATAGATCCTTTTGATGACATCACCCTCATCCTTCTCCAGAATTCCCTTGTCGATGTAGGAATCCACCTGCTGGCCCATGAAGTCTCTCAGTTTTGAGACATCATAGTCTAAGAGAGCAAGAGAAAGATAACATCTGTATCACTAGACATGTGTTAGCACTGCACCTGCAATGTAAACAACAATCAGTTAATGAGAACAATAACTACAAAATGCACTACGACACAATAAATTTTTTTAT
>NC_137502.1:27844555-27949555 GCF_041902795.1 Electrophorus electricus
TAGAGATCTCTCTGAGTGAATGATCTCTATGTGAGTGATCTTTAGAGAGCTCTCTGAGTGAATGATCTCTATGTGAGTGATCTTTAGAGATCTCTCTGTTTGAGAGGTCTCTATGTGAGTGATCTTTAGAGAGCTCTCTGAGTGAATGATCTCTATGTGAGTGATCTTTGGAGAGCTCTCTGAGTGAATGATCTCTATGTGAGTGATCTTTAGAGAGCTCTCTGTTTGAGAGGTCTCTATGTGAGTGATCTTTAGAGAGCTCTCTGAGTGAATGATCTCTATGTGAGTGATCTTTAGAGAGCTCTCTGAGTGAATGATCTCTATGTGAGTGATCTTTAGAGAGCTCTCTGAGTGAATGATCTCTATGTGAGTGATCTTTAGAGATCTCTCTGAGTGAATGATCTCTATGTGAGTGATCTTTGGAGAGCTCTCTGAGTGAATGATCTCTATGTGAGTGATCTTTAGAGAGCTCTCTGAGTGAATGATCTCTATGTGAGTGATCTTTGGAGCGCTCTCTGAGTGAATGATCTCTATGTGAGTGATCTTTAGAGAGCTCTCTGAGTGAATGATCTCTATGTGAGTGATCTTTGGAGAGCTCTCTGTTTGAGAGGTCTCTATGTGAGTGATCTTTGTGTGTGTGCTCTCTGTGAGTGATCTTAATAGATCTCTGTGTGCGTGATCTCTGTATGAGTAATCTCTGTGTGAGTGATCTTTAGAGATCTCTGTGTGAATGATCACTATGTGACTGATCTTTAGAGATCTCTGTGTGAATGATCACTATGTGAGTGATCTTTAGAGAGCTCTGAGTGAATGATCTCTATGTGAGTGATCTTTAGAGATCTCTGTGTGAATGATCACTATGTGAGTGATCTTTAGAGATCTCTCTGAGTGAATGATCTCTATGTGAGTGATCTTTGGAGAGCTCTCTGAGTGAATGATCTCTATGTGAGTGATCTTTAGAGAGCTCTCTGAGTGAATGATCTCTATGTGAGTGATCTTTAGAGAGCTCTCTGAGTGAATGATCTCTATGTGAGTGATCTTTAGAGATCTCTCTGAGTGAATGATCTCTATGTGAGTGATCTTTAGAGAGCTCTCTGAGTGAATGATCTCTATGTGAGTGATCTTTAGAGATCTCTCTGAGTGAATGATCTCTATGTGAGTGATCTTTAGAGAGCTCCCTGTTTGAGAGGTCTCTATGTGAGTGATCTTTAGAGAGCTCTCTGAGTGAATGATCTCTATGTGAGTGATCTTTGGAGAGCTCTCTGAGTGAATGATCTCTATGTGAGTGATCTTTAGAGATCTCTCTGAGTGAATGATCTCTATGTGAGTGATCTTTAGAGAGCTCTCTGAGTGAATGATCTCTATGTGAGTGATCTTTAGAGAGCTCTCTGTTTGAGAGGTCTCTATGTGAGTGATCTTTAGAGAGCTCTCTGAGTGAATGATCTCTATGTGAGTGATCTTTAGAGAGCTCTCTGAGTGAATGATCTCTATGTGAGTGATCTTTAGAGAGCTCTCTGAGTGAATGATCTCTATGTGAGTGATCTTTAGAGATCTCTCTGAGTGAATGATCTCTATGTGAGTGATCTTTGGAGAGCTCTCTGAGTGAATGATCTCTATGTGAGTGATCTTTAGAGAGCTCTCTGAGTGAATGATCTCTATGTGAGTGATCTTTGGAGAGCTCTCTGAGTGAATGATCTCTATGTTAGTGATCTTTAGAGAGCTCTCTGAGTGAATGATCTCTATGTGAGTGATCTACGGAGAGCTCTCTGTTTGAGAGGTCTCTATGTGAGTGATCTTTGTGTGTGTGCTCTCTGTGAGTGATCTTAATAGATCTCTGTGTGCGTGATCTCTGTATGAGTAATCTCTGTGTGAGTGATCTTTAGAGATCTCTGTGTGAATGATCACTATGTGACTGATCTTTAGAGATCTCTGTTTGAGTGATCCCTATGTGAGTGATCTTAATAAATCTCACTATGTGAGTGATCTTTGTGTGTGTGCTCTTTATGTGAGTGATCTTAATAGATCTCTCTAGTGTGAATGATCTCTGCAAATCAGCGCATGGTAACAACAAGAAAGAACATGTACACATAGATAGGTAAAAGGAACGGTGGAAAAAACCACCTTTTGTTTGAACAACAAGTGTCTGTCATCACAGTAACTTAGACCGAGCTAATTAAGACATATGCATATGCATAAGGCACTCTACATAAAGCTTCTTGTCCTTTCCGCTGCTGCCCCTCACCCATTTTAATTGCAAATTTAGACAGACAAAGGAGTCTAATTGGTCTATTGTTTTCCTTCATGTCTGCAGGCCAGCCTATATCCATGGTGAAAATAACCTGCTGCAGAGCCTACTTGTTGGCTGGTTTAGTGTGGACTCAGGGATTACTGTGAGTTTAGACTCTGTACACGGTCCTGAATCTTTAATGTTCAGGGACTGCTGTTATTGGCTTTTTGCATTTCATTAATGGGGGCTATAATTTGCTGTAATATTTTTTAATGAAATGTATGCATATAGCCTGTTGTTTGTGTAACGTGGTGTGTGGAAGTGAGAGCAGGATGCACATGCGACCACCACACACGCTATGGAAATCCACACATCAACCATCACCGGGGGTAGAAATAGATTTTTACGAGGACACAAAAAAGGAAGGAAACAAGACACAAGTGGAGTGGATGAGTGACAGGTGAAGACAGGTGGTGTGGATGAGTGACAATAGGTGGATGAATTTAGACGGGAATTGACACAATTAGGGAGCGGAGACGTAGATGAAAACAAAGAGCATGTGGAATGGTACAAACAAAAGAAAAGGGCCATGTGGTAAGTGGGGCAGGTGAGGGGGCCACCATTACAGTTCAACTGCTGTCTTCACAGCTAAATTAAGCCAAAACGTGAGCACTATTGAAGTACCATTCCTGAGTGCAGGCTTTAGTAGACATTTAAAGCATTTATAAAATATGAATATGTAAGAACATAAGTATAGAATTACCACAGTGTGTGAATACATGACACGTGACAGTGATATGCTCAAGTTTAAGGTTTTTTTTTTACTTTGAATAATTTTACTGAATTTAGATTTCTCTCATATTTTCAGTGCAAAACAGAACTGATGTACAACACAGACTTTTTATGTTGGTTCAGCAAAGATTTAGCAGTTTGAGCCAAATATTCTGGAGGGCCATGTGTATAATCATAGGCACCACTCACCCTCTCTACTCTCCTTCTTATGTTTTTTGAGCCACTCAATGTTCTTCTTGATCGCTGTCAGGTAGTTCTCTGACTGTCCAACATGACCTTAAGGCAGGGAGAGAGAGAGAGAGAGAGAGAGAGAGAGAGAGAGAGAGAGAGAGAGAGAGAGAGAGAGAGAGAGAGAGAGAGAGAGAGAGAAGAGTAGGAAATATCAGAGGGAAAGAGGTCAAGTAGGTTCATATAATGGAAATAAAATGATTAAAAGGTGTATGCATGCATTTATATATATATATATATATATATATATATATATATATATATATATATATATATATATATATATATATATATATATATATATAAATGCATGCATACACCTTTTAATCATTTTAAAACATGGCTGCATCCTGTGCATTATATTATTATATCATAATATATTCTTATATATTCTTCCACATGGAGACACACACACACACATACACACAAGTATGCGCTATCTCTTGTGACCTACAAATGTACTATATAGTGTTTAATGCAGAAAAATCAGTGTGGCAGAGTTAGGAAAATGGATGTGTGCTATACATCTACTATTGTTTATTCCAAATATGGCCAAATTTTCACTGTTATTGTGAGACCAGATAGACAGCAGAATATTTTAGTTAGTATAGTTATCCTGAGTCTAGCACATACACATTACCAATCTAGCAGATTCTGAAGCCCTTTATAAGATGAACCAGATGCGTTAGACCAGGGAACCCTAAACTCTGCTTTTCTAAGCAGTTTGAGGCTCTACAATAGAACAAACAAACACTTCAGCCACCTGCTTTCAGACAAATCCCCCAGGGCCATTCTGTACACAGTAAAAAGAAAGTAAACTGTATCCGATTATATAGACGTGGCGTGCTAATCCCAGGTCAGCCGTTTTGCTCTGATACTGCTTAGTTCATCCTGCATGACACCACTTGCACTAATTCAAGTGGTTTACACTTACTGTTCTCAGCAGCTGCCTGGGTGCCTTTGGTTGAGTCTTTCAGGGAATCATATTCCCGCTGCATCTTGGCGGCCTCTTCCTTTGTGTTGTCATCTTCGTCCACCGCCTTTCCTGGAATGAATGTGAGTAGCGAGTGAGCTATAAATGAACCTGCCCCCATCTGTTCTATGGTGTATACTGATGAATAATGGCCCATTTTGCAAGACTTCACACCAACTGCAATAAAGATGACTCAGAGAGCAGTTAGCAATATGAAATGATTATGAAAGTAACTGCTCCATATTATGTTTCCTTTATTGTTAAGCATGTTAGCAGTCTTTTGGTGTTTATTTGCCAGATTTGTTTACCAGAAAGCGTTTTAACTATAAAGTAACTACTGTGTAGTTTTACCTGAAGGTGGCGTAACCCTGACTTTCCCCAGCTTGTTCTTGGTTTGCATGGCAATCATGGCATCAAGATTTTCTGTGTGCAGTGAAATATTTTACACTGTTAGTGCAAAGCAATTCTCAGATCTTGTTTAATAACAGTGTACTCAGGTTACATCTGAGGTATTAGGTAGACTATTTGTATTAGAATCTGTATCTTGGTGTTTTAAATAGAACTAATATTTATGCCTGAGAGACATTGTGTATTGGTTATTTAATAGAAAATACTGCCTGTGATTTATGGTACAAATATAATTGTATTTGACTGATTGTGCTTTCTTCATAAAAAGAAGTTTCTTAAATACTTTAAGAGATGCCAGCACACACACACACACACACACACACACACACACACACACACACACACACACACACACACACACACACACACACACACACACACACAGATACAGTACGTTGCTCCTGTCCTCCCAGAAGGGCATTACCAGGTAGGGACAGATTAAAGGAGAGTGACAGGTGACTCATCTCCTGATTAAACCTCACCAGATCACCAGCAACCTGTATCCAGGCAACATATGAATCTATTTACACATCTTCCATATAGCCCTGCCTTCATGGCTCTGGGGGTTGTCAGAGTAACCCCATTGTTATCTGTGTTTTGTGTTAGCCCTTGCCTCATTAGGCAGGGATGTGGGAGAATAGATTATACTGAAGCAGGGGCAGACATGGGAGCTGCGTTACTGAGAAAGTAATGAATAATCCTAACCTTGAGACATGAGGGCTGATGTGCATACGCACATATAAAAGTGACTGACTGACTGTGAGTGCCAGTGCATGAAATGAGCTTTCAGATTTTTAGGGTTACATAATTTATTTGAAACGACCCTAATCACTTATCAAAGTGTTACCAAAGTCAAAAACTCCAGGATTATAAAAGCGCATAGAGGGTCTTTTTACTTACCAACCAGAAACTCATTCATTTTATGTTGAGCAAGCTGTTGCACACACAGCAATAATGCTCATATCTCACAACATCACTTATCCCTATGGAAACATCACGTATCCCTATGGAAACATCACTTATCCCTATGGAAACATCACTTATCCTTATGAAAACATCATATATCCCTACGAAAACATCACATATCCCCATGGAAACATCACATATCCCTATGTAAACATCACATATCCATATGGAAACATTAAAATAATCTTATTTATGTCCTTGACAGGTGGGGTATGATCATGCTGACCACAACACTGAAGAAAGAATAGTCCCAATGGCAGGGGGAAGAACTGTATGCATGCATACCAAAGAGTTAGAGCTCTGACAAGGCAAGTATGTTTTTCAGGCACCATACGAAAGAATCCCAGGGTTAGACTTGTCTAACCCTAACCCTAAAACTAATCCATTTCCTATTCCTAATCCCAGTCCTAATCCTAACCCTAACCCAACCATAATCTTAAAACCATCTATGAATTGCTTCTCTTTATGAAACGTCTTCGCACTACCACCACAGAGAAAAACACACACTTCAATACCCTTACTCTAACACTTAAATAAATGGTGCCTGATGCCTTATGTATTTTAGTGTATATCAGATAACTGTTTTCTGCTGCTATACATTAGTGAAGTTCCTTTCTTAGCCAGGAGCTGCTAGCCCAGGACTATTCTGACTAGCAGTGATGTACACATAGAAAGAAGGTACATTGAATAGGTCTGGCTTTGTTTTAATAGTGATCTCAAATCAACCTTAACATCATTTGAGATTCAGATAAAACGCTAACCACTAACAGTTAAAAAGGCTACTAATAATATAAAATAAAATCTAATAAAAAAGGACCCTAATAAACTGCCTCACCCAGGTAGGCGACACCTTCCTCAGGCGTGATGGTGCCATATTTGACCATCATCTTAACGAAGTCGATCAGTGTCTTCATGATGGTAATGAGAGTCTCTCTCTCCTCTCTGTCTTGCTCTGAAATGCAGCCGGAGGTTTGGTTTATTACTGATGAGGCATAGGACTTCTAACTGGAGATTTACAGGATTAGAAGTGATTGATTATTCACAGGTTTAGAAGTGACTAATTATTTACTGGTTTAGAAGTGAGTGACCAGATTTCCTGGTTTAGAAGTGGCCTCCCTGATTATGGCTGGGTGTGAGGATAACACTAATTGTGTATGTGCATTTGTGTATATGTATGCATGTAGAAATACGTGCATGTGTGAGTACATAAAAGCGTATATGCAAGCTTGTGTATCTGTGTGTGTATGTGCATGTGTGCATGTGTGTGCATGTGTGCATGTGTGTGCATGTGTGTGCATGTGTGCATGTGTGCATGTGTGTGCATGTGTGTACCCGAGTCCAAGCTCTTTAAGAGTCTGTAAAAGTTGGGGAAGTACTGGAGATCCTGCAGTCCCTCCTCTGGGCTCAGTTCATTTCTGTCATTGCCTTCACTCACGCCATCCCAGGTGTTATCCATAGCTACCCTTTCATCAGTGTCCCGGCTCTCCTCCTCCCGCTCGTCCTCGTCCTCCTCCTCATCATCATCATCACCAGCATCATTTTCCCCATCAAACCTGCGGCTGGGCCTATCCTCTTCATCCTGGAGAATGTGTGAGACAGACAAATAATTGCTGCTCTATTGGTTTTACTGAATACTGCTCTGTTGGTCTTATTCACATACACACATGCACACTCCTATCCTACCATATTATCTTCTGCAGTGTCTTCAATGTCTCCTACCCTGGCAGCAGGGAAACTAACGCCCAGTTCCTCAATCTCATTTTCTTGGGCATTTTTGGTGATAAGATCTTGCAGGGCTGCAGCCACCTCATGCTCCAGAGTGTCTGCCTGACTTTCAGTTATCTAAACACACAAAAGGAAAGTGTGGAGGTCAGTGAGCATAGGTTGCTGTGTGAGTTTAACTTCAACGTTCAATGAGTAGGAGGTACATAAAAATGAACAGATGTCCTGAAAAAGCAAGGAATGAAAAGATACAGGAGGGCTATGTGTATTGAAAGCACTGAAATGACAGAGAAGGTATATACAGAGTGTATATAAGATGGTTGCAGACTGTGAGCCCCTAATCTGAAGCTTCATACTAAGTGAGAGTTTCATCTAGATGAAAATTGTCAGTAATGATGGGCATTAATGCAGGTCTCTGCAGAGTTATGCTTATATCTGAAAGGCTTCATTATGCACCTTCTGTCACTGACTGAGTTGCTCGTTGAGGATAAGGGGCTTTTAATGGGAAAGTACAGATTTACTTAGGAACCTTATAAACTCCTCACCAGTCCCAGTTTAAGGAGTTTTGAGACAATTCTGTCAAACACGCCTCTGTCATCCTCTTCATAGATTTTGTTGGCAATTTTCTGGACAATGTCCTCAGCTGTGAGTGGTGTTCCATCAAGCTGATGCAAGCTCTCTGGGTCATCTGTAACAGTACACATGACGCCATAATTACTAAAAATAAAAATGACTTTGATTGATGAAGGCCAAAGCTCAAAGGCAGATCTACAGAACCCTGACTAAGATGGAACAGAGTTTGCCCTTGAAGGAACTACCATGTTTTCTCTCTGTCCGAGAGATGTGATGTGTGTATGTGTATGTGTATGTGCGTACATGCATATGTGTGTCTGTGTGTGTTTCTGTGTGTGTGTGTGTGTGTCTGTGTGTCTGTGTGTGCCTGCATGTGCAAGGTCAATTTGTGCATCTGCTTATTGTCAGCATGGTATCTGGCTTTATTTCCTGTGCCCCACCTTCTAACCAGAGACTGACCTGATGGACCTGCTCTGTCCAAGCAGAACCAGGTTGTCTTGTGTAACCTGTTCTGTTTACTGTTTTTTTTCTCTATGAGGCTAAAAATCCAAATCACCAAAAGCTTTTCATCGCATTAGGAAGAGATTTGATTTGTGAATTTCATTTTTTATGCTGTACAGCATGAGTGCCAAAACATTGTTACACCACTCTGGTTCTTCTTCTTCTTCTTCTTCTTCTTCTTCTTCTTATTATTATTATTATTATTATTATTATTATTATTATTATTATAGGCAGCAAACTGGCAAAAATATTTGTTTCAAATATATTTTCTTTGGCTCTTCAAAACTTAATTAATGCTAAATTTCTGTTTCTTCACACATGCATCTACAAAGAGAAGTACAGAAGACACTTAAAACTGTAAAATTCTATCTTAGAAAGTAAAACTTAATATTTAAAATGTACAATTTAAAATGCCAGAGTGCCAGAAATCATGGCATCTGGCAGGGAAGCATCCCAGGCTGCTGGAAAAAGAAATACGCAAGATCGCTGGACTGTAATTCCACACTGACATCAGACTGAAACCTCCACAGCCTTCAAGGCCACTGTGTCCTCTCTCTCGTCCCCTGCAGAGATCTTTGAGCTCTTATTACATTGCAGATGCAGCTTCCTGAAAATCCCCCATTACATGAAACACCACGTGGCTCCAGCCAAACAGGAAGCTTCACAGAAACCACACACACACTCCTCCTTATTCATCTGCTTTATATTTTCATTCTTTTCTTCTTTTTTTTTGCATATATACTACAATGCCAAATACTGTACTGTACTGGTTTTGCTTGACTAAAACAACTTGGCAAAGTAGACACCATTTCTTCCATCATACAATTCAAAGGTTTTTTCGGGACTCGGGTGATTAAGGAGGTTGGATTTATCTGCACATGTTCTAATGCTGTGTTAGAGATCAAAGCAAGCTTTCGTCAGCCTTTTGGTAGAATAGCAGCTAGCTCCAGCTGTTACAGAGTTCAGGGCAACGATGTCCACCGCTAGGATTAGGGATGGGGTTTAAGGTTAGGGTTAGTGATATCTAATCCTAGAGCTCTGAGCTGAAAGCAGTAAGCTTGATTTTAGACTAATCATTTTTCCCCCATTGTTTAGCAGACAATACCATTCTGTGTGGTTGTGTATGTACCAGACACCCAGTGACAAATCAGCAAGAATTTGTTTAAATAGTCATGTTAAAGGACTAGTAGTTGAGGTCCACAGGCTTGGAAGAGTGCAAAAGGGTTTAAGAGGTTTAACAATCCAAATGTCTTAAACAGCATACAGTAATCAGATTATTTTTTCACTCCCATAGAAAATGTCACTTACAGCATCAATCCACTTCCTACAGCATTAAACATCACCACCCGCACACACGCACATGCACACACACACACACACACACACACACACACACACACACACACACACACACACACACACACACACACACACAAACACACACAAAGTGTGCTTTCTAATTCAACTCTTAATTAAATGTACTTTGCACTGAGCAGTGGTGAATATAGATATTACCTTGGTATTTGCTGACCATCCCATTCTTGGTGGAATCATAGTCATCTGCCAGCCTCCTGGTCTTGGTGGAGTCAGCCTCATCAGAAATGTAGTGCTCAGCTGTCAAATCTGATCTTGGTGTTTCGTTGTTTGACTTTTTAGATTTCTCAGCCAGTGACCTCAAAAGAGTGATGTCATCACTGTCTGTGTTGGACGCGGTCTCGGCCAGCTGAGTGGGTTTGGATTCTGAAAGCAAAACATTAGCTGAAAATGAGTATTTGCCTGGAAATCGTAAGATTTAGTGACTGACAAGTATTTGCTAAAGGTTTTGATTGTTTTGACTGATTGGGGCTACTCACCTGTCTTACTGACACTATCTGCCTCTGCTATCTGTTAAAGAAACATTTTGAGCATTTAAGCCCATTGTCCACCAACTGAACATTCATTCATTTCTCAAAAACTTTGTAGATTTGTGTACCACATTATGGCACAGAGTGGAAGTGGAAGATTAAATTATTATTATTAGAATTAATATATACGTTATAATAATAATAATAATAATAATAATAATAATAATAGGCATATTTTTACTACAGATCTGTTAAAATGGGACACAAGCATAAAATGTATAATTAAAGAAATAAAATAAAATAACAAGGCAACATAAAGCATAAAGCATAAATTCAAGGGTAATAAACCACACACAATTAATAAAATCTATCAAAGCACTGACCAAAGTTTAACCTTGATTTCAGAACCAACCCTGGAACCTAACAACTATAAAAGAACGCTTCTATATTGTTGTGGATTTTCTTATTCCAAACTAAGTGTGCCTACCTGCTGCCATAGGGGTCTCTCCTCGGTCAGCTGCCTGTTGTAATCTGTTTTATCTATATTAAGAGTCGAATACACAGAGTTTTCTTTAATACAAAGAATTCGCATTAATGCAGGCATCCGATACCTTGAATGTACAAACACAAGTAAATTATATCTGAAAGACAATTAGGGCAGTTAATACTTTTAGGTTTTACAGCTACTGGGCATATAAATAATCATATAAATTAATTAATGGATTAAAAAATGTGTAACGAAATGAAATTTATATCGGAACATCAGTGGCACATTACTTGAATGTCCACTTGCTTTTGCATAGCCATCAGTTTCAATCTGGAATGACCAATCTGATCATAGAGGTAATCCGATTACGGGACAAAAGATTAAACTGCGCCATCGACATGTAATGTGAGCAACACAACAAAACAAATCTTATCATCATTCTAGACTTTTTTTTAAATGATTATGATATTGTCTTAAAAATCGCGTTCGCTTTGAGAACACTCTGGTTTAAAGCCGCTACTTACATCACATCCAATATACAGCCGAACTAACCCAACAAACGTGATATAAGTATTCAATTATCCGAATTACCTAGTTATATAATCTTTGAAAACCGTAAAAACCGGTGACAACTTGTATTTACCATTCATTCCGGCTGGTGTAGGAAACGCTTCCATGAAGCAAAGAAGCACAGCAGAAATCTGGAGCATGAGGAAAAACGCCACGCTCTTTGACGCCATCCTGATCGGGGTTTATCGGATATTATGATGAGGCAAACGTCCAATAGTTCGTCTCCTGGTTATTTTCTTCTCGAGGTTATCCTTAGCCTTTTCTTAGCGGTTTTGGTCGTCTAACTCCTCTTGTGCCCACCTCCGTAGGATGAGCGCTTTGCGCGTTCTAGCGCCTCGGTTCAGTGCACGCGAGCTGTGCGCCGCGGTGGAGCTGTTACGTCCCCGCGGTGCTGAAAATCAGGCCGCGTGCTACAGTTCAAGCTGGAGAAGCTTCTGGGAGCACTCTGGCCGCATGCACTTGCTTTCTGACAAACAGCGCGCAGAATAACGAGCCTCGTCTACCGGTGGAGTAGGAGTCCGACGTGTACAACATCCGCCCATGTGCGTACAACCTGCGTCACACGGTATATCTTCAGTGGATGGAGCAGCGGCAGTAACCACTGGCTAATAAACATCTAAATGAGACGCTTTCCGTGACATAATAGACGTTGGCCACACACTCGCATTTATGAGCGGGCTTGCTTCATTACACCGTTATCGCGAATCTACTTCATTTTCCCCATAAGGATCAGACAGGCTATCCTGTAATGTTTGCGCTATAAGACTGTAAATGCCATTCGCTAGACAGGCCCGCGTTTGTTTTCATGTTTCTGATAAATGCTTCGAGAACCGTGTGTTCGGCGTTTCCCACCTCGGTTTACTTCATGTAATGTTAACGAGCAGTCAAGTCAAGTTAAATGTCTTTATACCTTTTACAACAGTTGTTGTCACGAAGCAGCTTTACAAATGTCCGAGTAAAAGCCCTCAGTGAAAAGCCAAGGGTGACAGTGGCAAGGAAGTGAGGAAGAAACCTGGACAGGAACCAACACTCAAGGACGGGGCCCATCCTTCTCTGGCCAACAATGGACACTACAATATTAACAATATAAACAATAAAGAGCAGAATAAATAATGAAAGAGAAAAATAATAATAAAAAAAGGAATCAATGTCTATTCCGGATTCTAGAAGTCCTAGTCTGGTCCCGATGGTGTGCTCGTGTCCAAAACCCATCCTGCATAAGAACGTCCAGCTACGGCGGCACAGCTACAAGGAAAGAGCCAGAAGGAAACACTGGCATGATGGTTCCCTGGAACATCAGCACTCCACCGCTCTCAGTCAACAAATTTGAGTGACAAAAGAGGGGTGAAGTAACAGCATCATGACATCCCAGTTTAGCACAACTCTCAATGCCCATGGACCCCCAGATCGACACCTTTACCTAAGATGGGAAGTAGTTAATAAAATGCCTAAATGTACAGATAGGTTTTCAGCCTAGCCTTAAATATTGAGACTGTGTCTGAGTCTTGGAGATTTACAGGAAGGTTATTCTATAGTGTGGGAGCTTTATAGAAAAAGGCTCTGTTCTCTGCAAGTGTCTTGTGGTTGCAGGGAGACATTTGTAAAGATGATTAATGTTGTAGAAATAGTTTTGTGTTGTCAGAAAGCCAGAGAAACATAACGATATCAGTCATAAATTAATTTCTTCCGTTCCTTAATTTGTCCACCTACTTTCCAGTTGTTGTTGTTTTTTGTTTGTTTGTCTACCTCTTATCAATTATACATCATATTTTAGGTGAAATGTCTTAAACGTCTCTGTCTTGGTTCGGCTAGCGGTCATTTAAAGCCCAGCGGAAAACTGATTGGTTTATGCCGCCCTCTGCCGGTGAGATGAGAGAGCTGCTTTTATATCACCAAATATATTGACACGACAGTAAACAAATATACTGCAGCTTCAGAAACGGCTGCTGACTTGAGAGTAAATGTCACAAAGTCAAACTGTCAATGCTTTTCAATATAATTTCTATATAACTTTAAATCACTTAATTTAATGAGATATAGGAAATGTGGAGTTGATATCTTGCAGGATTGTTTTGCTTATCTGCTTATCTCTGTTGTTTGGGTCATTTTGGTCATAATTTTGAAAGTTGGGATGGTTTTGAAATGCTTCTATATGAAAAGACTCACAGTAGATCACACAACCAAAGAAAAAAACCTGGCATTTTTTACCTTCCCTGAATGAAAGAAAAGTGAAAGGCAACAGGCAGAGGCCAGGTGGAGAGGCTGTGTGTAGAGGTGAACTTCTCAGTATGCACACAAAACATTATTTGATTCTGTGCTGAGAGAATGACTGGCACGGTACATACGCATGTCTATAAAATGTTAGATAAATGTAATGGCCGATGTCCATTTCTTTCTTTCTTGTGGGTGTCCATAAATTTCTTTCATTTATAGGCAGCTGTACTTTGACTAATATGGGTTTTTGCATCATGCAAAAAAGAATAATAAATGATCATATATTCATTGTTGATACATATATGTATATATGCATACATAGCCGATACATACATAGGGATATATGTGTATATATATATATATATATATATATATATACACATTAGCTCTCTAGCCAGCAACATAGTAGTAGTTATGGACAGTTACTGAGGAAAACAGTTAACTTAGGAAAAAACTAAGTAATAGAAACATTTTGGTTCTGATCAAAAAGGAAACAGGAACAGTTGTGCTGTATGGAATATTTAGGATGGGTTGCATGGGTTGTAGAGTTGGATGGCCATTATGGTTTTAATAAAGTGATTCTACAGTAAGTTCACCTTAAAATGGGTAGTATTGTTGCTCAGTGCTGTAGTTTTTCACTTCTGGACTAGTGCACACTAAAACAGGTCAATTGGTAAACAGGTTTTCATATGTTTTTGCCTACTCGTCCACACTAAAATGTTGTTTTCCTCCACTGAAAATGCAACTTTTCAAATCCCCGACTAACCAGATCACCTTCTTCTGAGTACTAATGTGCTCCACCTGTTCTTTTCTGATTAATCACGCCCTTGTTCTGCATAGATCGTGTTCTGTACTGGCATTAGATATATTTGTAGCCTACTGTATTTCTGCAATATTCTAGTTCATTGGTATATTGGACTCTAACCTACTGTACTGGCTATGATGTATTCTATAAGTAAATGACAAAGCACTTTTGTACGTCGCTCTGGATAAGAGTGTCTGCTAAATGCCGTAAATGTAAGTGTAAATGTAAACACCCTATAGTGGGCACAAATCCAGGATTTTGAAAAACAGCTCTATTTACACTAGTGCAATCTACCACAATATGCAAGCTGCCCCACAGTTTATTGAATGAATTTCAATCATGATTTCAAACCCATTGTGGTCTTACAGGACTAAGTTAGGAAATGTGTGGAGAAAAAATAACTCCATAAAATTTCAATGGCTTTTAAATGCCTAAATTTCACACAATGACCTGTGTGGTATCTTGCATTGCCTTACTAGAATATACATCATTTGTTGTGGTTTTCCCCTTTTCCATGAACAGACAGGATGGAAATATTAAATCTATTGCTAAACATCAGTGTATGACATGCATGAACACTTCTTTTTGACTGCCAGCATATGTTGAAATGCTTCAAATGTTAAAATGTAATTAACCATTATAAATCCATATTTGGTATACAGCTTACACATTTAAATAGATATGTAAATATTTAATGTTGTGTTACTGATATAATAAATCCTATATTCTTGGTTGTGACCACCTTAAGCACTAAGAGGAGCCTGAAGTCCAGGAAAGCTTGAATAGAGCTGCATGACATGAGCAGCTGGCATCTCTTGTCCATGACTAATTCTATCAAATGGGATTGAACACAACAAAACTCTCATACTTTAGACATTTGTTATGTAAGGTACATTTAGGATTTTATTGTTTGTTTTATACACATACAATTTTCTGCAATTTCTCTACTTTTTTCAGGGTTGATTTAGAATATTATGAGGTAACGTGTACATCATTCTATAGCGGATTAATCATGGATGTGTAATGTGCAGGAACAGACTGTTGAACAAAATCATGCAGGACAATTATACCGTATATACAGGGGGGTTTTGTCAATCCACGTCTCACTACCGAATGTCCCTCATTGAGCAGTATATGTCATCCTCTTCTGTCACGGATTGCTCCTCCCCCTTAAGTCGTATGGTACAGCCCACCACATGCAGGGGGATCCACATGTACTGTTTGTGTTGTAACCATGCCCCCCCGGGATTGAACACACGTGTGCAGGGTTTAATGTTAAATGTCTCGTGTCTATTTAAACCCGTCCATGTGTGCTCCCTTTGCTGGTCATTGTCGCTACTTATGTTTCAACCCTGAGTATTCTAGCTATAACATTGTTTCTGTGTAATTGTCTAGTAATGTATCAGTGTTCTATGTTTAACGTTAAGTGTACAGTTATGTTTTCTGTTAGTGTTGAGTGTGAGTGCTACCCTTGCTGTATGTGTTTTATGTCATTAAATGTTACACAACGTCAAGGGAGTCTGTGTGTCCTGCCCCTCGCCCTGTGGCACTCGGGCCAGAAGCAACGTTACAGAATGACCAACCACCACAGGACACCGACTCCATTGGTGAAGGATGGACTTCCTAGCGAGAGGTGTGTAGGCACCGCACTGCTGTCTGGATCCCAGGATATTGGGGAGAGGAGTGCGACCGGTGTTTGCGTCCACTCCGGAGGTGGAGGGGAACACCCCCAGGAATTTCCTGGGTGGGGCCTGAGGCTACCGGGCCTGGGCCAAGGAGGACTGATGTGCCCCACAAGGACCATAAAGAGGGTGGTTGGCTGAAGCCCCAGTCCCTTCCTTTCAGTGAACTCCCCATCAAATCTGGAGGGGTCTGCCAAAAGTCTCAGAGGCAAACTGCCTCTGGGGCACTCCAAGAGCGGTGGAGGAGAGGAGGACCATTTAGGGGAGAAGCATGCCGGGAATGGATGGAGGTGCGCACCCCTGCGTGTCTGTAGAGGCCATGGACACGTCTACAGTGCCTGTGGAATTAGCACGGCAGCACGGCACCTTATATGTTTGTGGACTGGCACTAATTGTTTGTAAATGTCTGCGCGTTGTGTATACCAGCCTACCAGACAGACCCGAGAGAGGCAGGAAGTCTGCCTTTCTCCCTCGTTCGGGGAGGTCTCCCAGGTGGGAGGTTCCTGGCCCGCCTCGTGTTGGGTATGAGGTACCACTCCCTACCAGGCATTACCGTGCCGTGTCTGTGTGTTCGCAGCAGCAAAATTATATCTTCAATGTTGAAGATCACAGACTTTCTTTTTGGAGGCAAAGCAACCTCCCAAATGTCATTACCCATGTCTTGTGTGTCATTTTTGTTTATTTTGTGGCAACAGTAGAATAAGAGTCCTGCCAGGAGAATCAAGGCAAAGGATCCTCCCACAGCACATGGTAACACAATGTTTTAAATGTTATTGGCTTCTGT
This sequence comes from Electrophorus electricus, assembly GCF_041902795.1. NCBI lineage: Eukaryota > Metazoa > Chordata > Actinopteri > Gymnotiformes > Gymnotidae > Electrophorus > Electrophorus electricus. Next base: position 27,861,332 of record NC_137502.1, read on the forward strand.
AACATATAGTTTAAGAGTGCAGATATGTTTGCCTACTAAGTTCTTGACTGTGCATCTGTATGTTCCCATATCAGTTTGTTTTGCTGAGATGAAGTGCAAGGTGCCACCCATGTGGTCCACACTAGTAGATACTGGCATTTGCTGTCTGTCCATCCTGTGCCAGGAGTAGAAAATCGGTCTTGTTCCATTTGATTGACACTTAGGTAACATATCTGTTCCTGTGTTTTCCCATCGATAGTGCAACTTGGTAAAGATGGAGCCATCATGAGATGAAGATATTGTCTCCAGCGTTCAATACCTGGCACCTTCCTCACCTGACACTGGTTGGTCCCTAAATTCCACAAATTAAAGGCAAAGTGCTTTTGCCTTTATACCCTTGAGTGACACAACTTAAATTTCCCAAGAAGAAAGAAGCTAGTACTGCTATACAATACTACTAATATTCTAACTTGGTCTTTTGGTTGCTTATGTAATCGGTGCAGTTTTTAGCATAATTATTGTAGGTACTTATAATAATGATTTTATGATAATACACCTGACAGTAATACACCTGACAGTAATATCCCATTTGTGAGTGATCTGAATGCAATACTGAGTCTTGACATGTGCAAGTGTAACTGTTGAATGTCATTAAATGTTGACCTCTTTTGCCTTTTGATTTAAGATGTTACAGATGGTGATGTGTTGAAGATGTAGGGTGTCATAAGATGAGGAAAAGTATAAAGACTACTGCAGTGGTCATCACTAAATCCTGGCTTTAGTGCCAGAGGCTCCATAGATAGTGACAATTACTCTGCTACCTAAACCAGGGAAAGATGAACAAAAGCGTAGCACATAGGTCAGGTTTTGTGAATTTACAACAGCAACCCTCACCACAGTTGATGTGGACATACAAGAAGCCAAGGGTATATCTCTGGCTGGCGCTTGTTAAGAACTACTATTGTTTTCATCAATTACTGTTTTTCAGTTTTCCCTGAATAAGACAATAACTAGTTGTGCTGAGACCAGGCTTAGGCTGCAATGTAGGCATGGGACTGTTCTCTGGACTTATCTGGGACTTGTCTGGGTCTTCGTTTATTTATTTACTTACTTATTTACTTGTTATAATTTTATTTAGAATTTATTTGTGTATTAGGCTTAGGGTGGGTTGGGGTCAGGGGTCAGGTCTTTTGCTTAGGGCCTAGAGGTGGCACAGATGATCTGTTTGAGGGCCTCAGAGTGTATTATGGGGAGACAAGAGAATTGTACTGCCCTATACGAGCTTTGGCAGTTGTCTCTGTCCATATGCGTGTGGTTGGCTTAATGTTAGGTAGAGAATTGTGTTTTAGGGCGTTTGAATGAAGGGGTCATTTTAGTTATTGCATTGGGAATTTGTAGGACACATCATCAATATTGTACCTCAGAATCATCTGATGTTTCAGCCTTAAAAACACTAGACACCTCCTCTGAGGCATCTCACTTTTGGTTGATCAGTCCCAGGCGTCTGTCCTAATATGTCCAATCAGGGTTAAAGTTTAGGGTTAAGGAGTGGGAGATAGTTTTAGATTTTAGGCCCAAGGGCTGTTACGTGGGAGAAGGTTAAGGTTTTAGGGCAGAGGTGAGCATTTAGGAGATGGCTTTAGGTTTATGGTTAGGGCCCGAGGCATGACATGGTTAGATTTTGGAGATGGTGAAATGTTTAGGGTCAGGGCCAGAGGCATAAGACTGTTAGGGTCAGGGGCGTAAGACTGTTAGGGTCAGGGCCAGGGATGTAAGACTGTTAGGGTCGGGGCCAGGAGTGTAAGACAGTTCAGGTCAGGGGTACAGGTATGACACAGTTAGGGTCAGGGACAGGGGCATGAGATGGTTAGGGTCACAGCAAAAGTTGCGAGATGGTTAGGGTCAAAAATTTGCTTTGTTCCACATTGCATATGACAGACTGCTGGTTTAATTATTTGATCAAGGAAACTGGATGGGTCATTAGTGGCTGGTGGATGGACTGGATTGGAGAGTGCCTCCTTGGTGGACAAAACAGTATGGAAGATATAGCCACTATAGACAACACCTGAGTGATGAATGAGTGATGATGGTCAGTTGAGGAAGGTGACCGAGGACTGGTAAGACCCTGGGTATAAACTGGGACAACCTAAACTGTTGCGCTACTGGCTTGACCTCCTAGTGGGAGCCTAAGTCCACATATCCTTTGATGTATGGCAAGAACAAATTATTCATCAGAATAAGGGTGCCTTTGTGCCTCGGTCTTAGAGGCCACGTATTCAGCAGTCTCATGAATGCAGTGGATGGGTTTAATACCGAGGAGCAGGGGGAAATGAGGGATGAGCTTTATCAAGTGGTTTTGTTCATTTATTTTTGTTCACTTATTTTGTTGGGATTAGGTAATAAAAAGAGTGTTTACAAGGAAAAGAAGGTTAATGTTGAATTAGAAGTGTTAATAACATAAAAAATAAGGGAGTATAGAGAGTCATTGTCCTTTCAGAATGATTTGCATACAGACCTCTGTGGACCTCAGTGTAAGATATCTTACTTCCCCACCAGACTCAGGACCATATAGAAAAACAATTTTCTTTAGGATATGGTCAAAAGAAGTCTTCTCGTGGAATGTAGTGGTAACATGTTCCAATTGGTGTGGGTATTGAATATCAGTTTGCATATATTGACTAATGTATGGTTTGGATAAAATGGTAGCAAATGCAAACACTAATATGTAAAAGAAGGTGGGGTGAATACATAATCACTCCTGACAAATGTATGAAAATGTAGGTTCTTTGATTGTTAGACATTTTCTGCAGGGCACCTCAACAATGCTTGTTAACGTTGACCTGCAAAGGACGGGACCAGCTATTCTCTTTCACTAATTCTGAAGTCTGCCCCTTTATTTTCTATTTGAATGTTTAATGTTTTGATTTGTCTGAGCATTCTACAATGTTTTGATAAAATGCTGTTTCATACCATGTAGAAGCCAAAAAACAGAGTTGCAACTAACTGTATTGTTCACATTGCAATTGTGGCAAAAGAGTTTATTTTCACTTGAAAACCCTGTTTTGACATAAAATACGTTTTAGAAAGTGTTCTCTTATCATTTTGTACATGATAGTTGAAAACATATTGTTTTGAACTGAAGCAGTGTTTTAGGCGCTTAAAATGCGCAAAAATGCTATTTCAGTACGTGTCGAAGCAAAAGAACAGAGTTGCAACTAATTGTATTGTTCACATTGCAAATGTGACAAAACATCTTATATTCAATTGTAAAATCTGTTTTTACATGAAATACATGTCAGAAAATGGTCTCATCATTCTGTACATGATGGTTGAAAACATGTTGTCTTGAACTGAAAGAGTGTTTTAGGCACTTGTAATGCTTGGAAAAGCTGGTAAGGCACCTGTTGTTCTTAATCATTATTAAGAACATAATATATATTATGTATAATATACATTACACTTTATCTTTCTGCCGGTACTGGAGATCATTCCCAATAAGTGATGTATCCAGCATTTCTTTTTGGTCTTTATACCACCTTCTGCTGCACCAAAAACAATGGTCGTTAGAATCATATTTGCAGATCTGGAGTTATTTTTGCATTTCAAAATTAGCTTGGTCAGTGAACCAACCAAAGCATTTTCAATAATGTAATCATGTCATGCCAATGCTATTCCAAGCAACCTCTCTGCACCACATTTTTGACTGAGGTCACTGAACACGTTCTCAAAGATTACATCAATCTTTGGCTTTGGACTTGTGCTGGATGCATCTGGAGTATCTGAACAAGCCATGAACAGATCACTGATAATCTCCTGAATTGAAATGTGTCAAGACGTGCTTACTGGAATTTACTGGAACTCGAAGTCTGACAGTTAGCAAAAACACAAGACGTGTGTTGATTTGAAGTGCCAGAGTCAGGGGTCTTAAAAGGGCACCCAGTTTTTCTTGGCCACATTTTGACTGGCATTACTGACCATGGCCAAAGATCTGTGTGTGGAGAGACAGTACAGGAACTAGACCAGATCTTACCGTTGAACTACTAAAAACACCCGAAGGCACCAGACTTCTACTGCTGAATGCTTGGACTGCATTCACATTGTTCCTGGCCTCAATTCTTCTGAGGAGCTCTTCATACACAGCCTCGATGACTGAACTGTGGAGGGCCATCCTATCCTCGAGACAATCTCCAATTGCAGTGGATAAAAGTGCAAGCACACATTCTGCATTGAGGTAAAATGGCTACTCCATGGTTCTATCATCTGTGACCTAGCAACACCTGTACAGCATTCCTTCTGTACTTTAAGGAAAACTATGCAAAGGCAGTGGTGTACTGCACAAAGAGAGACCCTAGAACCCTAGAGCATGTTGTGATCATTTTATCTGAGCCATATGGGGTTCTAATACCAGCCTGGATAGAATCATCATCTGATCCCGACCCAACATCAATGCTGTGGGTAAAATTACTAAATGAATCATCACTGACATATTATTCCTCATCTTCTTGATCAGCTACTGGAGATGGGGCCTTTGGGGTTTAGCAGTCTCAAAATATGGTGATCCACTTGATAATATTTTTGATGCTTGCAGATGACTTGCCATTCTAGCACTCTTCCGCAGAAAACCCAAAGTAGTAAATCAGCATTATGAACACACCTCATATGGTTTTACCAACATTATAAAATACAAACACAGCTTGTACAGTTATTTAGCATAAAGAACACAGCTAACACAGGTAAAAAGTAACACAATACTTTTTACTACCATTGTGAGCACAATTAATACATTAATTGAGCATTCTTACAACACACCTCATGTTATATCTGCTTTACCACATAGGTCCAGTCAAAGACATTATTTCAATGTAATTAATTAGGAGTTCATATATGACTATGGCCCCTTGCTACCTAAAAAGCCCTGAAGATTTCAGTCCTGGTAATTCATCATTCTATACTTCATGGGTAAACCCTATTTTATAGACCCTGTTATAGAGCTTATGTGTGTTGCACTTGTAGGAATCAGCATTGATCCCTGTATTTCAACAGCATTGTAGTTCAATGGTATCTTGGACACTGTACTAGCTAGGATGCATTCTATAACTAAATGACAAAGCACTATTTAAGTTGCTCTAAGTGAGTCTGCTAAATGCAATAAATGTAAATGTACATAAATAACCATCTATAAAAACATTGTTAACTAGCAAGCTAGCCACATGTTTGGGCCAATGTTAGCTAGGTAGATAATATTAGATATGAAATCCCTAAACCATACCATTAGTTAACTAGCTAGCTAACATTAGCATAGTCAACTAAATATCAAGAACGATGTATTCTGTGGTTGTTGCTAAACACAAAGTACGTGAGATGTATTTAACATACCACTGGTAGCTAGCTAGAAGAAGGCTGAGTGAAGGCTGAAAGCTTTAATCAGAGGGGAAGGCAGAGGGCAAGGTGTTTCTTTAGAGCCAATGATCAGCCTGATGACAACTCTCATTAACTTTGTGAAAAGAGGAAAGATGATTAACAGCAGGAGGACAGGACATAGTGAGATCTAAGGGGCCAGCAGAAGTGAAAAAAAATGAGTAAATGTTGTTGAACTCCTCTTTGAAGAAAGTCAAAAAATCATTACAGAGGGCAGTTGGAGGGTTTAAATGGAAACTACAAGCAGGCCGTAGCAACTGTTCTTTGTGGAGAAGAGGGCTCTTGAATTACCACAGAGGTTGGTCATTTTGGTGGAGTGGAAGTCATCCTTGACCTTATACAGGGTAGTTTTATAGGAGAGAATGTGTTCATTATAAGCAACTGCATGAACTGTCCATTTAGTTTTCTTACTAAGGCGCTCCAGTTAATGGCCTCTTACTTTCATTAACCTAAGTTCAGACATAAACCACAAGGCAGGATGATGGAAAGTCACAACTTGTGTACGAAGATGAGCATGCTGGTTAAGTACAATTGAGACAGCATCAGTGTAATGATTGACCAGGACCTCAGGTAATGTATGTGACTGTAGGTTGGTAAACTGGTCGAGGGTGTTCAAAATACAGAAGGACTGATATGTCTAATATTCTGAAAGGTGACACTATGAGGAGTGTGCATCCTCATGGAGTGGAGAGACAGGGATAGATTAAAAAGTACTACTCCATGGTCAGAGATGTGAAAATCAGTAATGTGCACGTTAGAAGGTCATACACACAAGATCAAGGATATGACTCTTAGTTGGGTGGCAGAGGCTACACGTTTGGTGAGATCAAAGCAGTGCAACAGGTTGAGAAAATCAGCAGAGTGAACACGTTTAGTTTAGTCGATATGAATGTTAAAGTCACCTAGCAGTAACATTGAAGGTAATAATGGACAAAGTGCAACTAGCAATTCAGACAGCTCAGGTAAAAAAGCAGGTACAGAGCTAGATTTAGGTTGGCAGTAGACCAACAAGATCAGTAACGGCTTTGAGCCCACTATTTTCAGAGCAAGGCATTCAAAGGAAGTTGTTGGATAAGTGGACACTATGGATCTTATAACTAGAAAGGAACAAAACTGCTAGTCCACATCCATGACCCGTGATATGTGGCTGATCCAAATACTGAAAGCCATGAAGTGTGGCTTCATTCAGCACCAGATATTGGCCTGGTTTCAGAGGATTCAGAGAGCAACATGAAGTCAATATTACTATCCAGTATTATGTCCATGATATATATTGATTTGTTGTTCAGAGAGAGAATGTTGAATAAGGCAAACTTCGTGTTCATGTGCATGGAAGAAACAGAGATAGGCCAGACATTAGTTCTAGTAGTAGCATCGATTTAGGCTCCATATGTGAGGGATACACCCAGGCCCGGGACAGATATAGTTCACAGAAGGTGAAGGATGCGTGGCACGGTGTAAGTACCGTAGACAACAAACTATTTCAAGGTTGAGACGGGTAAAAAAAACACTACAAGAGGAAGCCTGTTGTATCTGTGCTTAAGATGAAACAGTGATGCAGTGATGAACTTCCCTGATAAACCTCAGGATACACACTGCATCTGCCACAGCTGAAAGCTGACTAGTAGAGCACAGCCAGGTTAGATAAATCACGTTGGCCTACAGACCACAACCACTAGCAAATGTCAAGACAGGCAGTTTTATCTACTCGTCAGGACAAAATAATCACACACGTATGAGAGAGTGGTAACATGCTTGAATGAAGTAGGTTAACACCAGTCAGGAATGTGAAAAGAGAAACTTGCGTTGGGTTGTTCCAGGGTGTGCAACAGGTAGCAGTACAGCAAGTGGCAACACACAGCAGTCAAAAAATCCAGCAGTGCAGTCATATAAAGTTGAGTTACCAAAAAGTGAGGTTTGAAGGCACATGGACAGTAATGCAGAATTAGACAAAAAAGGGGAAGACACCAAGAGAAAAAAAAGTAGAAGCCGGAACAAAGCAGCAGACAAATGCTCATAGCGTACTTGTGACCCGGAAGCAGATTTCGTCTCTAATCTAGTCACTCTAGTAGAAAGAGCTATTTTCTTGGTGATTTCAATATTTACTTTGATAGTGCCCAAGACCCTCTGAGATGAGCCTTTAGTTCTATACTAGAATCAGTTGGTTTCACCCAATGTATAAGAAAACCCACATACTCTGGTGGACATACAGTGGTGTGAAAAAAGTGTTTACCCCCTTCCTGATATCTTATTTTGTCACACTTAAATGTTTCAGATCATCAAACAAATTTAAATATTAGACAAAGATAACACAAGGAAACACAAAATTCAGTTTTTAAATGAAGGTTTTTATTATTAAGGGGAAAAAATTTAAAACCTACATGGCTCTGTGTGAAAAAGTGATTGCCCCCAAAACCTAATAACTGGTTCTTACCAGGATTATGTCTCTTTGCTTATATTGTTTGATCTGAGTGCAGCATTTGACACTATAGATCAGAACATTTTAATATATAGACTTTAAAATGTTGTTGGGATTAGGTTGGGATTCTTTCTTGGTTTAAATCTTACTGATCACTACCAGTTTGTCAACATGAATGGAGACTTTTCAGCATACAACAAGGTTAACTATGGTGTCCCACAATTATCTGTTCTAGGGCCTCTGCTTTTTTATTTATATATGCTACTTCTAGGTGACATTAAATGCAAACACTGTGTTAGTTTCCACTGCTATGCTGATGATACTCAGCTCTATGTCTCTGCCAACCCAGAGGACAAATATCATCTTAGTATTATTGAGGAATGCCTATAGGATGTCAGACACTGGATGTTGAGAAATGTTCTCTCACTTTTAATCAGGATTAACAGAAGGGCTTCTATTAGGCCCAAAGACAGCTAGGAGTATGCTCTCTAATTATATAATAAACCTTGATGGTTTCCCAATCACACCTACAGTTCATTTAATCATAGAATGTATCCTAGCCAGGTTACAAGTTCAGACAGAGGTAAAAGGCATGCATACTAACCAGGGTGGCGGAACTGAAAGAAACCAAAACAAGAGAGCACAGGGAAACAAAACCCAGAAGTAAACAAACAAGTAGTATTGCTGTGGGAACCGCAACACTGGGGAGGTTGCAAAGATTAGGAACATACTATCTTCACATGCTGTAGAAAAGATAGTCCATGCATTTATAACTTCCAGATTGGACTATTGTAATGCCTTAATATCTGTCTGTACTACTAAGTGCCTAAACAAGCTCCATCTAGTTCAAAATGCAGCAGCTAGAGTTCTTACTAGAATTAAAAAATTTGATCACTCCTATCTTAGTTACTTTACATTGGCTCTCAGTAAAATTTCATATTGATTATAAAATGACCTAGAAACCACTGAATGGTCTTGCCTACAGTACCTTAACTCGAACTATTAGTGCATTATGAGCCACCATGTCTGCTTAGATCAAAAGGTGAAGGCTCTTTACTAGTACCAAAAATAAGAAAATCTACCACAGGGGGCTAAGATAGAGTTATTCATCTGGGGGTCCATGGGCATTGAGAGTTATGATAAACTGGGATGTTATGATGCTGTCACTTCACCTCTTTTTTGTCACTTAAGTTTGTTGACTAAGAGTGGTGGAGTGCTGATGTTCCAGGGTGCCCTCATGCCTGTGTTTCCTTCTGGCTCTTTCCTTGTAGCTGTGCTGCCATAGCTAGATCTGGCATAGTCCATCTTTGCACATTATACTTCCCTAACTTACACACCTTTGTATTTGTACATGCCTAATAATCTATTTTCTCTTTTGGCTGAGGTACCCCTACTTCTGATGTCATGTTGTTACTGATCCTCAGCCTGTCTCACTGCTATGACTCCTCCCATCACGCCCTGCTACCCCCCCCCTTCCTCCCCGCTGTAGCCCAATCCCCTCCACCACAACCAACTAATTCTCCCATTGCCCTTGACAGACGTTTTCATGCAAAATGGGTTTTGGAGATGCGTACAGTATGAAACCCAGACTAGGACTTCTGGAAAACCAGAATAGACATTCATTGCTTATTTCTTTATTTTTATTATTATTATTTAATCTCACTACTTATTTTGCTCTTTATTGTTTATATTGTTGCTACTGTAGTGTCCATTCTCAGCCAGAGGAGGATGGGGCCCCCTTTCAGTCTTGGTTCCTCAAGGTTTCTTCCTCGTGCTCTAGGGAGTTTTTCCTTGGCACTGTCACCCTTGGCTTGTTCACTGGGGGCTTGGACTCGGACATGTGTAAAGCTGCTTTGGACAACTGCTGTTGTAAAAATCTCTATATAAATAAATTTGACTTGACTTGGTTTATTTCTGTAATGATTTATAACGTATCAAATTTAATTTGGATTGTAGCCAAATTTTTATATATAAATGCAAATTCTTAAACACCTCACCAAAGTTTATTATATTCCTCAAAGATTTGTATTTGTTTCAGGATTAGTTGAAACTCATGAAGAGTCAACATGCACTGAAACTTTATTTAATTTCTATAATTGTGTATGGCACCTATATATTGTGTTTTATTTTATTTTTATTTTTTAATGTATTAGTCTTTTAACTTTTATTTTGCTAATTGCTCAGTTTGATTTTGCTGTTTTAACTAAAGTTGTATACTAAGCCTTATTTGTTGTACATGTATATTTGTGAAAATGTTTTTAAAAATAACTGTCTGGGGATACCCTTTTCGAAACATAAGCGAAATGTAAAAAACGGCTTACCTTTTTTTTAAACAACAGTTTACTTTACATTTATAGATAACAATACATTTATTGATAACAAAGCGCACATTGACTTCTTTACTACATGGGCAAAGACTACAGAAGTCAATGTAATGTAAGTATAGAAGTTAATGTAAGTTCTTTGACATTAACTTCTTTTTGGTGCTGATTTAACGGGGCTCTTTTGTTGCGGAAGTCTATCGGAAGTTGTTCGTGTTCGTGTTCATTTTCGCTGCAGCTTTCTGTTTCCTGTTTACGGGCGGGAAGACCGACCAGATCTAAACCTTTGTCTGTATACATTTTATAGATACTGGTTGACTGACTGGGTTTCGTGTAGTTGCGTTGCTGTTCTCTATTTGGAGTTTGCAGAGTGCGCTGCCGTCTTTTTTGTCATTTTCCCTACGCGGTTCAGAAAGGTTGCTTTAAAAGGCATGGAGGGTCCGGCTGACTCCGGCGGTGACAGTGCGGCTCCATTCGGATCAGCGGTCCGAGTGACGGACATCTGCTGCCCCTCCGGAGCGCGACACATGCGCTTGTTGGAATGGAAAGTGAAACCCGGAGCGTTGGTTAATGTTGACTCTGTTATTGCACTCTGTGTAGCTGTCCCCACGATGGGAGAGTTTGGGTCAGAGGAGCGGAATCAGCAGAACAGATTAATATTACCAGAGAAGAAAGTAAAATCAGATCGAGCAGGAGTAGTGAGGGAGCTGTGCTGTGAACTCGGACAGCTCCTATCCCCTGGGTAAGCTGCAACGCTTTCAAAGCCATCAGCAAAATCGTCAGCTAACTGCGGTGTTGTTTTAGCTAACAGGTTATATCCACAGCAATGGTGTTTTGCGTGTATATCTGTTGCTCAGTAGCTAGCTAGCTAGCTAGTTAGCTTCATCCCTTCCTGGACTTGGGGGCAATAAGTCTAGCTGACTCTTATGTTGGCTATGCTAAGATATTTAATACCGTTAAACATTTAGAGGCCGCGTAACACACCACGCACAAATGATCCTTTATAGAATGAGAAAAGGCTATATTTTATTTAAATTAACAGTTTTAGAAACAGTATGGGCTAATTGTATTCGTGGTTTCAACAATCTGGTTAGCATAATTTTACTTTAAAACACATTTGGATACAATGTAGGTTGGGGGCCTTCTTTAATAAACAACACAGGTGTTGAGAAAGGAAAGGTGACAAATAGCTTTCCGACGAAGTCGTCTGCTTAATTCATACAAACTATCAGAAGAAGTAGTTAGCTAGCTAGCTAGCTAGCTAAGCTGGTTATTTTCTGAACCTTGACCTATAACTATATAGCTCGCTACGTATGAACTTATCTTAGCTAAGTTTTTTTTTTTTTTTTTAATTTTTTTTAATGTTTGGAATAATTCATTCCCTTTTTGTCAAGTGATTTAGAAATTACGATTATTTTTTACCACGATTAAAACATTCCACTCATGGAATGTACATCGGCATGTAATGGTTTAATGCGATAAAGAATATATTATTTCCTATATATTGTAATGGTGCACATGGTAAGATGTCAAATATCCTATGTCAAACCATTCGAGCTTCACATAGGGCCCAGCCCACTCACTTCCTATCAGCAACCACAACATCGCAAACTCTTCACAGGGGTCATGAGCTAGGCACCTCCCTTCATCTATGTTTCACTGAATCACCACAATACCACCAGAAGGCTGAGCAGTGAGGTCTGGCATCTCAGCCTCATCTTTAAGTAAATTTGAACAGGCTTCCCTGGTGAGTCAGGCCGTTTCCAGCCCCACTGGCACCATCAATTCATGCTCACTGCTCAAAGTTCCATTTGGACTTTATTCACTATGCCCCAATGCAGCCAGTCACTTCTTAACCCGTAAAATCTATATTTGCCTCCCAAGTGACTAATGCTATACACAGCATCACTGGCATCGTTAATGCATACTCAGTGCTGCCAATTCGATATGGATTATACCAAATACATTACCAAACATTCCCCAACACTGCAGTATGGATTCATACTGCTTCCCCCCCAAAAAAGTTCCAGGAGTAGGGATGTTACCTTATATGTTTAAGTCAAGTCAAATTTATTTATACAACACTTTTTACAACAGTTGTCACAAAGCAACTTTGAGTAAGTGAGTAAGCCAAGGGTGACGGTGGCAAGGAAAAACTCTAGAGCATGAGGAAGAAACGTTAAGAGGAACCAAGACTCAAAGGCCCATCTTCTGGTGCCCATCTTCCTTCGGCCAATGATGTAGCTCAGTCCTTTGAGTTTCCTAACATCTTTGCTGTCATAGCAACAAACATGTCATTAATGCATTGTCTATTAGTATTAAATACCTTGCCACTGGAAACAACAAATCCTTAATTCGTATTGTCCAATGGTGTTCAGCAAATCGAACAGCAAGCCTTCTCTTGGTTTCTCCAATGTAAAGGTCTCTTGCAAGTAATACAGTAGACAACTCCTGCAGTAATGCATAAGGAGGAATGGGTGATGATGGGGGTGGCAGTTATTTTAGTGGTTGCAGTTTACAGTATGACAGTTATTATTTGATCATATAATAACGCTACAACATGGTTATTTTTAAGCTGGGTAACATGAAAGAAGTTCAGCTTGACTTAACTTTCTTGTAACACAGAAATTTAAAATTATAGGGAATAGCTGCATTATAAATATTTTACCTTTTTTAAAAGTTATATTATTTTTAAACTATTCATCTTGTAAATAAAAATATTACTTTATATTCTTAAAATAATTACTTATTGGATTTGGAGGCTTCTGTACCTTTTCATACCTATTATGTGGGCCGTTGAGGATTGAAACAAGCGACCCCTTAATGGAAAAGAGACGTATACTATAATCAGATGTTATGGTGTATTGGACATTAGTACACACCATTTTGTTTTAGATTATATTTTAATGTGCTGTTTGTCACAGGGATGTTATAGTGAGAATAGAAGAATGCAGCCATCCCATTGTGATGAAAGGTCTGTGTGCTGAATGTGGCCAGGACTTAACACAGTGAGTATATGCACATTTTCTTTTTAATTGTCTATCTGCTACTGTTCTACTGTTTAAGAAAACATGCATACCTGTCACCTTTGCATTTTTAAGGCATTTATGGCAGCATATTTAAATCACATGAAAGCTCTTTTGTTTATGCTCTTAAAGGCTGCAAAACAAGAATGGAAAGCAGCAGGCACACATTTCTACAGCAACTGTTTCCATGGTACACAGTGTTCCAGAGTTGATGGTCAGTTCAGAGGTGAGTGCTGTAGCCATGGTCGTGCTAGGGAAGAAAAAAAATGCACAAAAAGTCTTTAGATGCCGTTTGTAGTAATCTTATGATGTTGGAGATGTCTTAAAGGAAAAGTGCATCTCAAAATGTGACCTATCTGTATGATGACTGTTTCAGTGGTGTACAGTGTGATATGATAAGCTCAGAAGTGCTGGCTGTAGCAATGATTCATTTAAGTAAAAAAACAATCTTGCGTAAACCGCTTGTACAAATCTTGGGATGTTTGAGAAGAATCCATTTTCAGTTATGCTACCATGGTGACAACAGATTGTTACGTTCACACAAAATTCAGGAAAATATTAGAAATGTATTAAAATATTTTAAATTTGAAAGTCAAATAAACCTACTAGAAAGATACAAATATACATATCTTTGAGCTTGCAAAGACAGACTATGCACACACTTTCTTAGCATTACTTCCATATAGTTTGCAGTAAAACATATCAATTTGTAAAACTGTATCAGTCTGGAAGTGTAAGAAAAATGAATAGATAAAATACACAAGTAATACTGGTTAGTGATTTTGTGGGTAAGTTAACCACTATTGTGTAAAGTGCTAAATAGCTAACAAAACTGTGCTAAGATATAACACCCAGGATGAAAATGGAGGTCTTGAGAAAAGGGCAAAAAATTAAACCCCCAGAAAAATGCATAAAGCTAACAAAGACATACCCAGTTTTGCTCTTTTGAGATCTAATGGCAAGCTTCTTTCTTCAAACATCTTTGTGGGCTTGCTCAAAGGTCCCATTGGCTATGGGAATGGTATCCAGATAAGCTATAGGAAAAGAAAACTACCACAAATTCAATTTCCCATTCAGCAATGGCCTAGAGCAAGAAAAACAGAGCAGGAAAACAACAGAAGCAGGAAAAAACAAGCAGCAGAACATAACAATAAAAAGAATGAAGTTCTGCACACACATAAGGAGTATGAGAGCATCTACTCATTATAGTAATTCCAAAAAGAAAATAATGATCAACTGAAAATAACACCAAAAGGGACCATTTGAAGCAGTGCACCACCTGTTGTCTGTCTGTCTGTCTGTCTGTCTGACTGACTGACAGACAGACAAAGACCATGACCAAGTATTGTAAAATTGTCAAGGTTAAAAGATAATGTCCTATATTACGGTAAAGGCCTGAGGCGTTATTCTGTGGGGGATCAGTATTCACCTGACACAAATTGGTACTAACAGTTTTATTTGTTTCAACTAATAACTTATTGGCAAACACTAACTAAATGCTTTACCTGCACTAGAGCTTTGTTGGTATTAACTGGGAAGTTATATAATCCAGTGTCTATAATGATGCAGAACATGTAGCGAAATCTAAAATTAGTAGAGAAAACTTTGATGTAATTAAGGAGCTGTTAACCAGAACTGAGTCATTCTTCTGACAGATCTATCCATTTTTCTTTACCTCTTCAACAGTTCACTGATCACCAGAATCCATAGCTACATTCATTAACCTCTATGTGCACCTCCATTTTAAAGCTTTGAATGATTTGTACCTCTACACTTTACATTTCTACAATGATCATTCAGGATTGAAATGGAAGTAGAAAATTGCGCTCTAGACGTTCATTCACATCCAGGTTTTTTTCCCCGTCATTTAGGTTCCATTTCAGCTCATCTCATACAGAAGAAAATGTCAAAACAAACTCCTTTTATTTTTGAGTTTTATAGTGTGTATTTGGATGCTGGAGATTCCATGCCCTTCCCTTTATAACTAACGTGTTCCCATCTTCTGTTGGCTAGTTCCAGCAGAATAAATGCTTCAAAGCTCAGATCATCTCCAACTGGTTTCTAACTCTAACTTTCCTTGTACTGAAATGGCCTCCACAGTCACCAGATATCAATCCAATAGAGCACCTTTGTGGATGTGGTAGAATAGGAGATTCACATCATAGATGTGCAGTCCTGAGAAAAGCTAAGATACTACACAGGCCCCTCAAGCTCCCAGGCCTCTGTGACCAGAGCTTGAAGGAAAAGGACTGCTTGGAGGAGGGGGCAAGTGGGGATTTATATAGAGGGAGATGATAATGCATGCACTGAGCGATAATTGTTTTATGAGCTCTTGAAAAGGGCTACAGATTATGACAGGTCTCAATAAGAAGCACAGGATGAGCACAAGATTTCATGTAGTCACTGTAAAATGGCAGGCTCACACCATTGTTCCATTAGGATCTATTCTATTATTATAAAACGGTGAAAAACGTTAGTTGTTTATAATATTGTTAAAAATCCCAGACATTACAATTGTATTTATATGCCAGTTTGTAGAACCTTCATCTGTCCCCATCTTCAGCAACTACCAAAGAAGTAAATATTGTTAACACACCTGCTTAAAATGTCCTGGTATACTTGCAGTATAGACTAAAACATTCTTTACATTGGTTTAATATGATGTCTGGTTTGGCAAATGTTAATAGGCTGCATAAATATTTATTTATTTAGCTTTCTACTGGACTGAAGAGGCTAATGTGGCAAAAAAAGAAATTATTTGTTTGTATTTGTATATGTACAAATGGTATTACTTAGCCAAGCAACATCCTTTTCCACACTTTTGGCATGCATTCTGGTCAAAATAAATAATTTTAAAAAGAATGGTATACCTGTTGTCCATATGCCTACAGATTACAGGGAATATCACTGCAAATGACAAATCTTGAAGGTGCAATTAAATTACAAAGACTACATCTGGTTTGGGTTGTATATTTGGGTGTAGGCTGTTCCCCCCCCCCCCCTCTGCTTCTTGGCTTAACAGTTACTGTCTTCAGCATACAGGTTGTATTATTAGGCAAGTTTCTAATGTATAACGTAGCAACATTGCAACCAATCGAAGTCAAATGTGAAAAGTGGTTTTATGCATGTTTGTGCATTCAGGGGACATGGGCATAACTACAAAGTAAATGGCTTCAGGGTGTGCATCATGCCAACATAAAACACAAGACTAACTAAATGAGAATCTCAATTCTAAAATAAAAGTAAGTCAACAAAATAAAGCAAAAAAACAAAAAAAGGACCTTCCCTGACTTCACTTTAACCTAACCAGAAGAAAAACACTAAGACAAAATTGAATACTATCCCCTGACATACCAGTTCAACAGACCAATGTTCATAAGCAACCAAATAAGATGCATGTAATTAATAATTATAACTAGAATAATTGCACATGCATTTCAAATAAACTTTCAAAAACAAGTTGGGTAGACTACTTGATACTTCATGGCTTGGGGAAACATGGTCCAGTAAGTAAATGGTTGTATTTATACATTACAACTGTTTTTGTATTTAGAAACTAAGATTTTTTTCTAAACAACTCCTGCCTAGGAATAATCATTTATTGCTTTATTAGACCAAGGTCTAATAGGTCTAAGGTCTTTATTAGACCAAGGTCTAATAAAGGTAAATTTTCATTTGCTGTGAACCTATTCTTTTTTAAACATCCCTGCTTATTTGAAGTGGCAGCAAGTATTTGATCATTAAGGAGGAATGCTTGACGGGATCTAAAAATTTTACTTGGTTTAAATGTGGTGAAGGAGTGAGATCATAATGGCATAACCGACTCACCAAATTTGTGCACGTGTGTTTGAATGTAGCAAGCGGAACAGCTTGGCAGGGAGGACCAGAAAAGACTCCACAGAAACAGAAAGCTTGTGCTCATGGTGGATTTGGATCAGACTCTGATCCACACAACAGAGCAGTGCTGCCAGCGCATGTCCAACAAGGTAAGCATAATGAGCAAACTGGTAAGAACATGAGCAATGATGTAACAGATTACCACAGTAGAGAAACTACAGCCATAAAACGGTAGAGTCTTCTAGATTGTGTAGTTAGTTAGACACTCCCCTCATTTTAAACACACCCAGTGCACAAAAAACTTGACTTTATCATTGCTGATTTTTCCTGTGATTTTAGATTGTTTGAGTGAATACCCCAAGCAAGAGCTCGATAAAATGCACCACAGCACAGTTTTTGTGCCATATTAATTTGTAGGCAGTTATGCAAATGTGCATGTTACACATTTTAGTTGATGTATTTGGTAACTGTTACGCAACCATTATTGGAGTGTAACAATGTGATTATTTACACTGCAGCTCACTGAGTAAAAATGGCTAGTGGCACATTAGACTGCATAGTCTTTTATAATTTACTCATAACGTGCATACTCTAATTTCCATGCTCTATTGTATTTTAGCACAGGGTGGTATAGACTACAATTACAAGTGACTGGTGGGTGCAAATTATAAGGCATCTTTCACAATGCAATGTCCATGCGTGTTCAGCTGAAGTAAGAATGTAAATGATGGTTCACATATAGAATGTAGATGTTGTGATTCAGTTTAGAAAAATGAGCTTTATTGGAGTAACCATACCCCTTTATTGATGCACATAAGATATGATGTTGCAAAAATAATGTATTTGTACAAATGTATTCTGGCTGTGCGACTTTTTTTGTTAAATGATTTTACAATATTCTTAGCAATGTTTCTCACTAAAAACCTAAAAATCTGAACTTTGCAGTTAAATAAGATTAAAAGTACAAATATTTCTAGCGGCAGTAGCAGTGTAACGAGCATGTTCATATTATTTGTTATTATTTATACCTCAATTAATAAACACAAAATTGGATAAAAGTACATAGGAAGAAATGGCAGGGGGATATAAAGAAGAGTGCATGGAAATGTGAAGAGTGACAAACGGTTCACTCGCATTGCTAATGCTAATACAAAGAGACATTCTGAATTCAGCTGACTTAATTATTATTAATTTAATCAGTCTTTGATGAGAGACATTGGGGGCGGGGGGGTGCAGAAAATGAATCTCAAACTAATGACAACTGAATAACGGATATTGAAAATTATTACAAATGAAGAACGTGGGGGATTGCAGTATGATCACGCCGCTGAAAGATATACACTTTGACATGATGCAAGCCAGAATGGAATTGCATTGGCTGTATTTTCAGGGATGTTCAGACGATGAACATCCTGCAGTTTCTTTTGTCAAGTGATTCTTCTAGAGGCTAAGAACACCCCCCCCCCCACACACACACACCCCATCATATCTATTGTGCTAGTGAGCAGCGTGTATTCCATCTATTGGAGCAGGTCAGTAGTAATCTCACTTGATCCTGTTGAGATTAATGATTTCATTTTTATTGTTCTGATTTCTAGCTTTAGCACCATTATAGGAGTGGGGATAGGACGGGGCTACTGTAATTCAGCTCAGGTAACAGTTTGCTTGCTGATGGGCTACATATCCAAATGTAAAGTTCTGGATATCTTGCATTTGCCTGGTCCTTTATGGCAACTGTTGGGTGACACAAAAATGTACGTGTGTGTGTGTGTGTGTGTGTGTGTGTGTGTGTGTGTGTGTGTGTGTGTGTGTGTGTGTGTAATATATATATATATATATATATATATATATATATATATATATATATATATATATATATATATATATATATATATATATATATATATATAATCTCCTTTAGGCTATTGGGACTGCTAGTACAATAAACTTATTTTCCTATCATGTCAAATGTAAATCTACAGAATTTTCAGCAATTGTTGGGTTCCCATAAAAAACACTTGCAGCAGAAATATTAGATGAACCTAGAGCTATTCCACGGCATGAACAGTTATGTCCCCATTCCTCAAGCAATGATAGCGGATATTAATACACTCTTTTCTGACTCCGTATGAGCAACCAGATGTAAACGGTCAAATTCAGTTTATTATAGGGCTGCAACAAGTAATCAACATTATTGTTAGCATCAGTAATAAATAGTTGCCAATAAAACATTATCCAGTTAATGGCTTAATGTTTTTTGCCATTGAGCCACACAGAAAAAATATGGAAACATTTTACTATTACATTATCTATAAAACCTTTTCCTGTAAGATGTGTAAAACCAACCTCACCTGGCATAGTGCTATGATTGTTAGGTTTCAGCATCTTGGAGAAAACACTTTTTTCAAAATGTCAAGTCAAAAATGGTATTCTTGGTATATTTTGCAAATATGAATCAGAACATAGTCAATATTTGTTATAAAGCAGGAATACTTCTTGTTTTTCATTTGGTGATTGAAACTGTGTATAAATTGAAATTAATTGACCCAAATTAAGTGATCTGATTAATCATGGCCTTAGATTTGTTGCACCCATGTCTGATATATATCGCCATGCCTGTAAAATATAGAAGGAACACAGCAGACTTGTTTTTAAGTCATTTTCACTGTTGAGTATTACTGCTGAATTTAATACAAATGTCTTTCTTCACACTGGGATGTGTATGTGTTAATGATTCTCAAAGTTGTATCTCTGTGCCTTACCTGTTTCATGTATACATTACCATGTGAATCAGGCTTCCTTCATTAACTTCCTCTGATGTCATGACAGGGAATCTTCCATTTCCAGCTTGGCAGGGGTGAACCCATGCTGCACACACGTCTTAGGCCTCATTGCAAAGAGTTTTTGGAGAAGATTGCCAAGATGTATGAATTGCATGTCTTTACCTTTGGGAGTCGACTTTATGCACACACTATTGCAGGTAAGCATGTAGTACATTGTCAGCTACCCTACTTTGTTGCTATGCAGAGAATGTCTATTTTGACTGTGGAAAAATTGCAAAGAAATACAGTGGGTTTCCAATACTTCTAGCACAAAGAAAGAAGGTTACAACCTTGCTTGAATCCCTAAAACGGCAACAACAAAAACCTAAAATAAGATCACTGTTGTTATATCATACTCCTCTCTATTCAGCCATAATGTTTTTTAATATTATAGACCTGATCATAGAGGCATATACTTTGAAGTGCCATACCTTCTTCTTGGTTTGGTTTACAAAGGTACAATTTCTTAATCTTGTGACTTTTATAACTTTTTATAGAATTGCAAGAAAGGCTTACTGTAAATGGTTAAAGAAGGATTTATGAAGATCGGAAGTTCATGAAATAGATGCAGAAGTTGTAGGAGAAAAATAATATCTACCTTGTAGTGGATATTGATGTCCTTTTAGTAGGAGTGTTATACAACAATTTAATGTAAGTCTATGCAAACAAATTACACAGTCAATTAGGTTCCATATCATGACAATGATTTGTAAATCCATATTTACTTACATGCTGTTGTTACTTATCCTGTATCCTAACATTTAATAGATAGGGATCATTCAAATTGTGATTTATTTAGGTATAGAACAATTGGTGATGGCGTGTGGGGTTGTCTGAGAAACTTTGTGAACAGGGATATTTTGGTCATTTAGACAATAATTTAGACCTTCATTAACCTTTTTCTGAGCTGAAGTGAATGTGTCCATTCTAAAATGTATGGTGCAGGAGACTTCCAGGATTAAGGCTGTGAAACTGACCCATTAGACACATTATCTTCAAAATGTAACATTAGTTGGCTAATATTGCAAATATCATTGATACAATTATTCTAAGTGAGATAACAGTACACAAATGTATGGTTATCAGAACATCCTAAAATTAATTGAATTGCATTTTTCTGTCTCTTTGGTGATCTGAAAAATAGCAAATTAAGCTGCCTTTTCATTTTCTTTTTTTAAAATTTGGAATTCCTGGGCTGGATTTGAGGAAAGAAGAAAGTCATTTTGTGTGGTAACCAGTGGAATATGTTGTCATAAAACAGAAACCATTTGGGTTGGTTGAAAATATCTGCTTGAAAACTACAAAATGTATTAACTGGGAGCAGGAGACAAAAGTGGTGGGTTATGATTCCTCCATACCCCCATATTTTGCACCAGTGCATTTTAGCCTTGATCAAGAAACATAGTCTTGGTAAAGTTTAACTGCTCACAGATGGGGAGCATGCATTTATATAGCATATGCCATCTCCAAAGGTCGTTACATGGGTGTCGTCACCCTTCATTGGTCATCCAAGACAAAGAAGACTTAATCAACTGGTCACTAAAAGTTGCATACGATACTCTATTTGCATCTATTTATGATACTCATATTTACAGACAGACATTTATTAGACAAAACATGAATAATAAACACAATTGCACACACATACGACAGGCAGCGTGAACACAAGAAACATCTAACAATAACATACAACATGGACATTTAACATGACCGACTCTGAACTACACACAAGCAGGGGATTAAATACCAACCTAAATGAAACACAGAATAAGGTGCAGGTGTGAAGCAGCAAGAGGGTGGAGTCACAAACAAGACATTCAGTGAATTCCCACTGCACGTGGCGGTCTGTAACACGTGGTCAGTGGGAGAGGAGCGTTCTATGACACTTGGTTTACACATCAATCATGCCTGTCCCTTTAAATGGTCCTTTAATATATGCTTCCCATATAAGATAAATTTACTAACATTCTATATACTATTTAACCGTGTCATGCAGTTGCTTTGATGATAATTGAATTTATGACAAAATATGAAGTTATTTGCTTGTCTCTGTTTTTGTACAAAAAAAAAGCGTTCATTCCCTTCATGCCCTAACAATGCACATTTGTCAGGTTGCAGTGTTACTGAATAGAAAGCTTAAACCCTCATCTCTTAGATTCTGTGGTTGCTATTGGTGCATAAAGACCCATTTTCTTTGAATTACGCTCATTCACCAAGGTGATTACCTGGGTGGGGGGTGGGGGATGGGATGTTTACCAGACGTATCTGTAGTGATTGACACCTGTTCCAACAAGTGTCGCTCCCTCAGATGAAAATGTAAACGACTCACTTGCCTTGAATGGTCACCTAATCAGTGACGGAGGGCAATGCGCAGAACAATAGACCTCTGGTGTGCTCTAGCCAGATAAGGTGCAGTGCATGCGCAAGACAATGAAGCATCAAAGCTAAAATTGTTTAGCCTTTCAGCAATGACGCTATTAACAAAAGCTAATGTTGTCTTTTAGTAAGTTGTTGAAATTTCTTTTGATTTTGAAAAAAATTGCACACTTTGTAGATGTCTAGGACACCTCATGGAACATACTGTGTAGTTCCTGAGTACTCTCATATATATATTCAAAACTGTTCACTTTATCTGACAAGACCCTGGTGAATAAGGAAATGTAACGGATGACTGAAATTACATCTCCAGCATCTACATCCACATTATAAACCCCCAAAATAAAAGGACCTTTCTGTTTATTGACATTTTCTTCTGTATTAGATGAGCCCATATAGAACCTAAATAATTGGGGGGGGGGGGGTGTTTGTCTGCTAGATCTGTAAAGAATGAACAATGCATAAACAGTACATATTCAGTAGATGTGCCATTTGTCAGCATGCAGCTCTGTCAGCTTTATCTGTGCCAGCAGAACCAAAAGGGTTGGCCAAAAAAGTGACCACAATTTTAAGGCACGTGTCTTTGCTATAAGCAAGTGGAAGAGATGGTTTTAAAAACTGAATGAACTAAAACTATGGTTTTACAATAGAGCTCAGTACAAAAACAAAAATGGACTAAATGACAAGACATTACTTGACATTGTCTACCAATTCATGCTTTCCCATCCATGTTCTAAGTTGTAGTAGTTTTGCCACCACTGGACAGTTCTGGATATTTAGAGGAAATTATAGTAAACATACTATTTCCTTACTGGAATACAGAGACCAGGGATTCCAGCATCTTTCTAACATTCACTCGTCTTAGGCTGTTCTGCATAAATGTGCCCATGTGAATTTTACACAATGCTAATCTCTTTCTGTCAACATTGTAACACTGTCAGTGTTTCGAAAACAGCATGCCAAAAATGTCATGTAGCAAAAATGCATAACTTTATGAATTATTAACAGGGGGCACCACCCTAAACGTAGGGGAATGATTATTAATTATTGTGGATTAATTACTGAAAGTTTATTAGCATTATACCAGTCTCATTCTGAAATTAGTTCATGTGTTGTGCAGGAACCAAATACCATTGTTTAAAATGTAATTGCCACGAAGACCAAATTGATGAATAAATGCAAAGTTTATTGATTAATTAATAAGTCACAGACATTATAAGACAGGTAGGACTTGGCTCATATCTACAGAATCCCTAACAAATGATAAAGGAGGGGGGAAAAAAGGAAAAAAAATTATTTGTAATTAACAGCTGATTGAATAAACCATAGGACTGTGAACTACACACTCAGATAACGCTAGAAGCTGCTATGCCTAAGTTAATTAGAATGAAGGAGAACGCCTGAGAGGAAGGAACACCTATCCAGGGAATCCTGAAGTTAGACCTGCGGTTACTATCTGAGCTAAAAAAAGAGGAAATAATTCTGTACAAAATTATCTACGAGAATGATGGCTCACGGCTTGCGCCCCCAGAGCTTAGCATGTGAATGATCTAGAAACTCTTACGTTTTGGGTTCAATGAAAGGCCAGATGATTATTCCGCATGAGAGGATGAAAGAGCTCAGCATGACCGAATTCTGGACAAGCCGTGTCTACTTTGCCACATGTAATTCCAAAGCTTCTTCTGCACTGTCAGTGACCCTAATTCATTGCCTGAGTTGTTCCAACATGGTGAAATGAGCTGGTCCAATTGGTTTGGACTGTTTTGAACTTCACCACTATCCCCGAGATGCTCACAGGTGTATAGCCGTCTGAGCGTTCTCTGACATAGACTACTTTAAACCTAGATTTGTAGTTGACTAAGTTAACTACTGTTGGACAAACAGAACTAATCCTAATTTTACCAACGATAAAAAGGAGATGGCTTTAAATTGCTGGAATACTGAAGGGCAAATTGAACGAGTTTAGACATTCTAAAGAACTGGGGATAAGACAAACACACAAAATAAGACACTATTCTAAGTACTTAATTGTTGTCAATAGAGATCCCAAACTTGAAATTGCTTGGAAAATAATTTGGAAAGTTCAAACTAAAAGCTTGTTGCTGAAAATTGATTTTTAAATACTGATCTGGGAAGGCAGAGAACTCAGTTAATCTGTTCATGCATGTTTTGGTTTCAGGCTTTGATTAAGCATATTCCTCGAATTATCTTACAAGACAAAATTGAATTTAATATAGTAAATAAAAAGGAAATGGAAATAAAACTGCAAGAACAAGAGTGTGAATGCCAAATTCTGACCCTTTCATTACCTTACTGGAAAAGGAACCTGCATTCATCTAACCTAACAATTTTCTTTCCATTCAACAGTCCAGATTTGTTGCTTTCGCCACATTTAAATTTACTGATATCACTTGTTTTGCCCATTACACTGTACTTGAGCATCTGATTTATAAAAATGCTGGTCTGAATGATGTGCACTGCATACCATTTGTCACTTGATGCTATTTGTAAGGCACAGCTTGCATGATGGAGAGGTGTATACTAAGAGGTTTAAATAAAGTTTCATCAAGATTCTGCATCAATTATTTTAGCCAATGATCCGATTTTTGATACCTCAAAATTTGCCAACTTACTCTCCTTAAGAGCCATACTGCACGAACATTTCAAATTTATAATGCGTGGAAATAGATTTGCCTCTTGTTCAGCTATGAACATATTGGTGGCATTATAGGTTTCACAAGCAGGGTTTTTTGTATCGAATATACCACTCAATGTATTACTAGTCAGAAATGTGCAGATTATAGTGTAACGAGCAGGAATTGGTTCTAAATCACCTGTAAACCAGTCATATTTGCCTTAAATTACTGCAGAAACTGCTGAACAATTTAGCAAGTCATACCAAAGACCTTTTGGCCAATAGTTAGGAGAGGGATAAGACTGCATCCTTAAACCTCTTCTGTATATTTGTGCTCTTTTGGGGGAACTGTTGTAACACCCCATTGAGTCTAAGAAAGATTTCCATCAGCCATCATGTCCAGTAATCATTTTGTTAGCCAAGTGTATCAAGTGAGACAACCAAGAGCTTGCTTGTCTTGCTTGATTTGGATCTCTGATCAAGAGCTGGTTCCAGTAGGAACCAGGAATGCATGACTGGGAGCATGACTAGAGGTGAGACAAGTAATTGGCTGATGTCAGTAAGTTGGACCTGAAACAGAGACATAGACACACAATGAACACATGCCCTTCCATCACACCTGTGACTGTAGTATAAAGGTGGTCTTTAAATGATCTTTAAAAAAAACCTTTCTCTTTTTTCCTTGCTTCCTTCTGGAAAGGGTTTCTGGATCCTGAAAAAAACCTTTTTTCTCATCGGATTCTATCAAGAGATGAGTGTATTGACCCGTTCTCGAAGACTGGGAATCTTAGGTGACTATGTTTGAACTAGTGCCTTTAATGTGCCCTAAACATGATTTGTTTTTCTCTTTCATGCTTTCAGCAACTAATTCACAGATTTCCGGTGACATCACATCATTATAGGAATGCCCAGTTAGAAGGCAAACCAGGCTTTCTTCTAGTGTCCACCACGTATTATTACAAGTCAGAATGCCTGTTAGTTGTCCGGTTTGATGCAATAACTGACATGGAGACAAGCCTGGATTGTGCTTCTGCAGAATCCCACCTGTGAAAGAAAAAGAGAAAAGGAGACTTTGTGCTTTTAGCTAAACATTCTCCATTCATTGGTTTGGGAATTAAAAAATGGCAATCATCAAAGTATACATCTTTGCAGCAGACTTTACATTTACAAAGCACCTTTATAGTTACTAATGCTATTAATTCACATTAGAGTTTGGCCTTTGCCGTTTTATCTTAAAAGTTAGATTTTTTAAATTATTATTAAATAATCACTTTTTTGTTTCAAGTTTACAGTAGATGGAGCTTTAGCATGGGAATAACTCTTGTCACTTGTTTGACACTTTCGATTCTCATTACAAATGTTTTGTTGTGGCAACCAAATAACAGATGTGTACAATGCACACATATATAATGCCAGATATTCGCAAAAATTGTCCCTGAGCTGAAGAGCATGTCCTTATTAGGCACAATGCACACAATGCACACATATATAATGAGATATTTTTGTTTATGATCTGTAATTAAATGTAATGTGACAAATTTTCATTCAGATTGCTAAGGACATACTATAGCATCCTCACAATGCATTCTGGAAGTATGAGAATGCTGATATGTTGTCATACTGTATTGTGCCCCCTGTAGAAATTTGTTCCCATGTGGCGACTCCATGGTATGTATCATAGATGATAGAGAGGATGTGTGGAAGTTTGCCCCCAACCTTATCACAGTGAAAAAGTATGTCTACTTCAAGGAAACGGGTGACATCAATGCTCCACCAGGGTCGCGAGAGACCCAGCTGGCAAAGAAAAGTACAGGTAACAAAAGTTTCGCTTTTATTTGTGGAGGAAAATGTTATTACCTTCGTTATACATATTCTGATGCTGGAATACATTGTGCTTGTGATGTGATTGAAAGCCTGGGTGGAAACTTAGGGGTACATTGAGTCAACAACATGTTTGTTGTATTGTATGATTTTTAACTTGGGAACAGTGTATTTTGTCACAGTGCTATTTTTTTGTAGCGTGTTCAGTTTTTGGCAACTGAATTCTTTAAGTACTTTTAAGGTAGTCTATTACAATACATTTATATTATATTTTGTACATTTAATGTTTAGGCATGTTTTGCTGTAATGATAAACATATTGACTATTGTGTAGACCTCTACATTTTAGATACCCACTTCATCTCATATTCACACAAAAAAAAAGATTAAAAAAAAGATTTTACTGATGGATGCTTTACTTTAGCCTTGTTAAAAGTTTAAATAAAATTTGGAAAAGATCTGTATTTGTAAAAACCAGAACCTACCTTCAGTCATTCTATTCACCATTTATAAAAGCATTCATAGAGGTCTTGATAAATAAAGTTTAATAAGATCAGAGGTTTTGCATAATTGTCCAGCCGATAAAGTAAGGGATAAATCTGAGCTATATGAGATTTGTATACTAAAGTAAATTTAATTCAGAAATTAAACTTAATTTCTGAACTCATCAACCCACTTTTTTTTTGCTTAGAGTGCATAATAAAAACTCTGCTACGTGGATACTTGTAGTAACCAGACAGTATTTCTTTGGAAATAATGAGACCTAAACCATTTTTGCTTGAATTAACCATTTGAATTGAATTCACCATAATTAACAGTGTGCTTGTGCTGTTGTAGGAAACCAGCCTAATCAGAATATAGAGAACTTGGACCGCTCTGGAACACCAGGATATGAAGAGCAGAGTACTATGCTCAGGAAATGCAACAAGATACAAAAGGCTGAACATGAGGATGTGTTGACCTTTGTTTCTGATACACAAGCAGCATCAGCCAGAGAGAGAACTCGTATCATGGGGAAAATCCAGACAACAGAAAGCTCACGGCTGAGTGACAGATATATTGTTAAGGGGGTGGAGGCAGGTTGTTTGGCTAGAACGAGTACCTCAGCTGAAACGGTAGACAAAGAGCATATGACTGAAACTGATGGTACTGGTAATGACATGGGTTTTGAGCTTTCAAGTGAGAGTGACGGTGAATCAGAGAAACCCGGACTGCCACTCAGTGATAATGAACAGCTCCCAGAAACCAGAAAAATCAATAAAACAAAAATTGATGAGGACTATGGGGGTGGAGGGGGAAATGACAGACAAATAGAGGCCGAGGAAACCATAGATGTGGATCAGGGGGGTCTGAGTGATGCTTTAAATGGATGTACTGACAAGAAGGAAATAGAGTCCCAAAACAGTGATCAGTCAGGCATTGCTACGGGTGAAGAGTCTTTAGACCACAGTTTGGAAGATGATGATGAAGAGGAGGAAGAAGATGTAGATCAAGATGATCACTTGATTTACCTAGAAGAGGTCTTGACCCGTATTCACAATGAGTATTATTCACGCTACGACACTTACCTCAGAGAGAATAATCTTGAGATGCCAGATATTCGCAAAATTGTCCCTGAGCTGAAGAGCATGTCCTTATTAGGCACCACCATTGTGTTCAGTGGCTTGTACCCCACAAATTACCCCATGGAGCGAACACGGGAATTCTACCATGCCAAGGCACTTGGTGCCAAGATCAGCAAGAGCCTGGTGCTTAATGCCAAAGATCCTGATCACGCAACCCACCTCATTGCAGCACGTGCAGGTGAGTTATACACTTTATATAACATAAGTGCAGAAAGTGTTAGTAATCTGTTAAAAAATAGCAATATGAATGAAACGGGTTTTATTAAACTTTGCATAACAGTTAATGTTTAATAAATGAGTTTGAAGCTTTTAGGGCAGAATATGTCAACTGCATGAGGACATTATTTTTCTCATATTTGTCATTTAATAGGAGCCCTACCGATTCTGCTTTTTTGCATTAGGCATTATGCTCTTATGAGTTGTGTGCTGATTTAAAACAGTTAAAAGTTAAAAGGTATGATGGACTGGTATGCAGGACTGCACAAAATTCCAGTGTCAAAATTACTTTTTTCATTCATGTAGCACATGGGTAACGTAGTATCACTTGTCCTCACATGAAAAATATAGGCTTACACACAAAAATTGAATAGAATTGTGATTAGACATTGAACAGTGCTATACACCATTTGTATCATATTTTTTGTAACATTTTATTTATATTCATGCAGCTCTATATAATGCAGTTCTCTCTCACTTTCTCTTTCTGTCTATGTATGTTTCTCTGTGTGTGACTGAGTGAGTGGCCAAGTGAGTGAGTGAGGGATATTAAAGTTGTAGTACACAGATTTTCCAGAGAAACAAAATATATTGGACAGAGATCAGCTATGCAAGCAAAGTGCTTCTGAAATCGTAGTTGGGAAGTTTGTACATGAAAAAGCAGATGTTTAAATCATAATATTAATTCCATTGAGTTCTAAAGCTCCAAGAATGTAGATGAGTTATTTTTCTTTGCATTTCCTAATTTCATTGCTGCCATAGTAACAACCTTCATTGCAAAAAGATAGGTCATTAATGCAGTGTCCATTAGTATTAAAATACCTTACCACTGGAAACAACAAATGCTTAACTCCAAAGGCCTGAAGATGTTCAACAAACTGAACAGCAGATCTTCTCTTGTTTTGCAGGCTACATTACCGCAGCCACTATTTGAAGGATCACTTATCTTGCTCTTGACAAGCATGTCTTTTATGTTTTTGTCCCATCTATAGGAGATTAGTGGAGGATTTCTAAAAAGGGATGCAGTCTCTGCATAGTCCTGTAGGATTCTGAAGTGTTTAAGTATAAAACACTTTTATTTGTAGGATGATGTGTTTGCACCAAGAGAATTCTTGTAGTCTTAACAGCAGATTGTTTATAGGTCAGTGTGTCTACACTCTGGTAAAACAGGAGCAAAGGCATCATCTACGTTGTCCTCAGGAAACCCAATTTTGAAGATATTCACATATTTCCGTTCTTTTCTGGTGGAAGACTTCATTCTCACTACAAATGTAGCTGTGAGAAAAGGATGTTTTTACAGGCCTTGGGATGTGAAGAATTGTACTGCAAATAGGAATGAGAGTCTAGGTTTTTAATAGATGGTGGCCTTTTTGGATGTTTCAAAGAGGTTTGCTATCTTCAAGCCAGGATGTGCTATACTCCATGGATATTCAAGAGCTGAGTGGAACTTGGAGAATGAAGAAATAGACAGTTGGAGGTCTTCTAATGTGCATGTAACAATATCAAAAATGTCATCAATGTATCTCAGAAATTGTAAGGGTAAAGGTCCAGTATATTGCTCAAAAGATATTTCTCCATGAATCCAATGAGGTTTGCATACCGTGGTCCTAGTAACTTTGGGGTGATGTCAAAGCTGTTCTGCCTATAAAAACTAGTATCAGAAAGCTGCTTGATTGCTTCCTTCTTGTGAAGGTCTTTTCTCCAAACGAT
This sequence comes from Electrophorus electricus, assembly GCF_041902795.1. NCBI lineage: Eukaryota > Metazoa > Chordata > Actinopteri > Gymnotiformes > Gymnotidae > Electrophorus > Electrophorus electricus. The sequence continues at coordinate 27,891,536 of NC_137502.1, forward strand.
AACAGCTCCATCCTTATTAGCTGACTTAATAACAATGTCACTCATTTTGTTTGCATATTTCATTTACATTTTTAAGTGCAGAGTATTCTTCCTTTTTAATTGCATGTTACTAATTTCTCTTTCACAGGTATTAATATAAACATCTACTGCTTCAAATTCCCTTGTAGGAGGTGTCCAGGAAGACTGAATAGAGTATCTGGGCCATTTTTATTAAAATAGCCATATAATCATAAACTAAAAAATGTTAAGTCTCTGTTAAGGGCTTAAATTCATTAGTGAGTGTCGTTGTAGGTACAAATTTTCGGTTTTCAGAGTTCAGACATGGGTCCTTCATCAGCTGTGCAAGCAAACTTCTTGCTATTTTTTCAGTTCCATGCATCTCTCAACACATTTGTATTCATGCTTAATACTTGGTAAAAATGGTAGACTACTCAGCTCAAAATCTGTTATTGCATCTGTGCATGACAATACCATTCACATTTAAAAGAAAGAAGTTACTGGCACTACAGAAGCCTGACAGTACAGTGTAGATCTGGTGGGTGCGATTGCCTGCAAGTGTGCAAGGCTTGTGTTTTGGAGCTAAGTAAATATTAATATGGTGTGAAAAAGGGGAAATTACATCTGTTTAAAGGTGCCACCAACATGTCTAGAGGATCAATACAATGTGGGCAGAAAACAGAATAAATATTTTATAGACAAAAAATATTTTAGGAGCTCTTTAGGAGTGTCAGTAGTAATAGAATAGATGGCTGATGATGGATAACCATAGAAAATTTATAGAATATATTTTATAAAAAGTGCCATATTCAACATTAAACCAAATCCAACAAAAGCAATACTAATGAACACTTTTAACAAATATCAAAGAGATTAGAGTAAAATCAAGCATGGTATTTTTTCCTATTTATATTTGACAGGGCCCTCTTGCAATGTCATTGAACATATAAATTTACTGCATCTTGTCAGTAACATGAATTATTACTTTTCACAGGCGTAACTTTGCTTTGAAAAGTGCTGGAGACAAGAATGCGGATTGGTTCCTGCATTCAATTTAACTGCCCATCAACTTCATGTTCCCTGACCTCAGCTGTACACTATAACTGAAAAGAAATCATTCTGTGACTGAAAGGAAGATGTATTACTACTGTGTATGTGAAGCCTGATGGTTTAAAACATATTTTTGTTTCATGAAATGTCAGTTGTGCTGCATTTATTTCAGCTTTGTGTGACAACATATAAGCATGAATGTTTTCTGATTCATTAGAAACGTTATATGCTTGTAGTCAAAATGAAATGTATTAAACATTTTAATGATTTAAGTTTAGCTACTAAGCTACCTACATTACCACTGTACACCAACAAGTTGGAGTCAGCGGGAACAAGTGCAATGCTGGTTAGAAAAAAAAAATAGTCTGTACTAGATTGACACATGTTCTGCTCCTGTCTGTATATGGACTTAAGTAGGGGTCCTATTATAGTGGAAGCAGTGACCACCTTGAGCAGATTGACACACTGGTCATCAGGTGTGCAGTTGGTTGTCTGTAGGCAGGAGAGTAGAGGCAATATCTCCTAGGAATACCAGTGGTGAGGATGAAAAGTTGTACCACTGGTGAAAACTTTGTGGATTTTATGCTTACCCATATGTGCAGTTGGGGCTGGGAAGATTAAACCATGTTTTTCTTGTTTAGCAACTCTGGAATGATGGTGTTAAATTTGAACCTGAAGTATACAGAGCAGATTTTCAAATATTCCAGGGGTGTCCAGATAGTAGAATTGAAGATGGCTAGAGTTCTGAAGTGGTGCTGCTGACACCAGCTGCCTGATTACCGATCCATTATTTTTCAGTTTCAAAACATAATCACCCATGCAGTAATTATCCAATGGGAGGCTCTTGCCTATTTTCTTAGTTAAATCCAGGTGGTGACCTTTTTTTTGGTCAGGCAGTGTAAATTGGCTGTTCTGAATAGGGTGAGATGGGTGCTATGTTGTGTTATTCTTGTGTTACATCCAAAGCATGTCACAGACATTTCATCAAGATGCCAGGAAGCTGTATGAATATGCAGAAATGGGATATAATGGATAAAACATCACCCTTAAACCCCCTCTCACCACGATTGCGTTAAAGCAGCCATGATTTGTTAAAAAAACTCAATTTTTGTAGATAACCAAATCTGAATTGAAATAATTATTTTAACCCTCTGTCTAAGGGCATTTTCTGTTGTTGCAAATTTTCTTAAATTCGCTTTAAAGGTTCTTATAGCATGATACCCATATGTTTCATATCAAAGTGTTCATACCAATCTCGGCTCTCTTCCTAAGGAGATACCATTTGACCTAGAACACTGCATAAAGAAACTTGAGATTAAGACCAGTTTTTACATAGTTCAGTAAGAATTGTAGTACTAGTTTGAAAACTATGGATTTCGGTCACCCAGAGCAGCTGGTAAACTTTCTGTAAACACTTGTAATTGCAAAGTTGTCAGTGTCTCTTGGATGCATGATTTTACATACCCACAAGATAAACTGTGTAAGACTGTTTCTCATGTTGAATTCAGTAATAGCATCCCCCATAGGCCAAACACTGAAATTTGATAGGTTTGAAGAAGCTCTCTTACTCTACACACTGTTTCAGCACTGCTACAGATGATTAAATCTGGATTTACATTGTGCTTAAATTGATTTGAAGCATATCCCGCTCTGTATATTTAATATTTATGTATTTAGCAACATATATCTACTTTTCTCTAAGGCACAGAGAAGGTTCGTCAAGCCCAGGGCATTAAGCATCTGCATGTGGTAAATCCTGATTGGCTTTGGGGATGCCTGGAGCGCTGGGAAAGAGTGGAGGAGAAGCTCTTCCCACTTAAGGAGGACTACACCAAGTCACAGAGGTATTTTTCATTTTATCACCCCTTTTCCTCATTCTGTCTGCATTTCTCATATTCACTTTTCTGTACACATGCAGTTGCAAGAAAAGGTAAGTGCACCATTTGGTCCTCTGGACTTCTGCATTCATTGCTAATAAAATAGATAATGTCTGATGGTTATCAACATTACAATTATAGTCAAACAGTCTAACTAAAGTAATAACACAAACAGTTCATGTCATTTTTTGAGCACATTGAGTAAATATCCACTGTGCAGGCTAGAAAAAGTAAATGAACCTAGGTATTAATACCTTCTCCAACAGCTGATTGGCAAAGGGTGTTTCAGTTAAGGAGATGAGGTTTGAAGGTTTGAAGAGTTTGGGTTTCCCAGGTATTTTGAACTTTTAAGTAAAGGCACATGCAGCCTGGTTACTGAAATCTGTTCTTCTGAAGAGATTGGTTTGTATGAACCATGCCTTAATGCGAACAATTTTCAGACATGATGCATATGAAGCTGGATAAGGCTACAAAAACATTGTACATCAATACACACTTAGACAATCTGTCTACAAATCGAGAAATTTCAGGATTTAGGAGTGGTCCTCTTTTTAAGATCACTCTTAAGAGCTCAATCTTTAGAGGTGACAAAGATGCCAAGAGTATCAGCAAAAGACCTACAAAAGTCTATACAGAGTTAAAAAATCTCTATTCATGTGCCACTATTAGAAAGATACTGAACACTGGATGCCTCTGTTGTCAAAAACAGCAAAACAGTAGTTTGTCTCAAGTTTGCCCAAGACCACCTGGATAGAGATACAGTCTCAGGTGTGCTCTGTTCCATAAATGATGGAATGCAGCTTTAATAATATTGTTAATGCCTTTCATACACCTTTTTCTCTTTGATTCACTATCAGTTACAGTTATTTCTGTCTTATGTTGATTAAAATTGCTTTTCATCCAGCTATCTTATGTATAGTAGTAACATCTGTTTATTTATTTATTCACCCCCCCACCCCCAAACACTCACCTTCCTTTGGGCGATCTTTGACCTCTACCAGAGGCCTGGGAGCATGAGGGTCCTGTGTAGTATTTTCTCACGACTGCAGTCTTCTGGTCAGAGATCTCTGCTGTTGTTTCTGGGACCTGCTGGAGCCATGCCATTCTCCTAGTTTGGGCTCAGAGCCTCTATTGCTCTGATTACTACTGGAACCACTGTTCCCTTCACCTTGCACATATTTTTCAGCTCTTCTCTCAGTGCTTGGTATTTCTCAAGCTTTTAGTGTTCCTTGTTCCCGATGTTTCTATGGCTACCTCCATCACTATGATCCTCTTCTGCTGTTTATCCACCACGGCTGCGTTTGGTTGGTTAGCCGCCATCATTGTCTGTCTGTATCTGGAAGTCCCACAGGATCTTGGCGTGGTCATTCTCAGTCATCTTTGGGGGAATATCCCCCTTTGACATTGGAGCTTCCAGTCTGTACTCTGCACAGGTGTTTTTGTATATTAAGCCAGCCACTTGGTTATGGCGTTTCATGTATTATCTGCCGATTAGCATCTTGCATCCTGCTGGTTATTCTCATGCTGTTTATTCTCTACTTCTCTTGTCTGCCTCTTCAGTCAGGCATCCAGAACTGTTATTCTTTGCTTGGCAGTCTCCAAGGCCTCAGGTATGGACAGCTTGGTGTACTTCTCAGGTACTTTCACCATGCCTTTCCACATTTCTAATAGTTGGTTGACTTCTCTCCATGTTGCCTCCAACTTGGCCTCCAACCTCATTCTCCGTGGAGGAGACGGCTCCTTGATGTCAAGCATCTTAAGTGTTGCTGTTACTGTAGCGTATATCAGCTGGTTGGTTTTAGTGACGGTCACAGTATTGATTGTCTATAGTGCTGCATTCACATCTTTCAGCTGTTAAGCTGAACTTTGTGTTGTTAAGTCAGCTAAAAAAACTAATAGCCATAATGTTTTTGTGGGTCCTGCAGCAAGTGACCCAAATAATGTGAATCATTTTCTAGAAAATGCCTTAAATGTAAATGTAGAAAATTACACGTACTATGTTTACCTAAGATGTTAGCAGTAAAACGTGCTAAACAGTGAAAAAAATCCACGTGCACTTCCCTCATCTACAATTTAGCTTTACACCGTTAGGATTGATTTCTCTTTTCGGAAATGTTTTGTTGCCTGTGTTGTATTGACCCAGTTTGGAAAATCAGCCATGAAAAAGTCGTTAGCAGACATAGTTAAAGGAATGAGTGAGAGCCAATGTGACATTTTGTGCTGGCTTTTGCAGCCAACAACAGAGGAGTTCCTATGCTTAGCTCTTAGTTTCAAGATAATGATAGTGAGTGCAATGCATGTTAGAAGAAAAATCATGCACCTTCCCAAAGGAAATTCTCTAGCCATGGGTGGAGTTACTCAAATTGCAATAAAATACTAATGACTCTCCTCTTGATGTAGAAAGGGAAGCTGAGGCTAAAGCCCATGCTTTCTAGCTAGCTACGTGAAAAAATACTTTGGTAATGGATTCTATACAGGATATAACATGGGTAAACTAATGAATGTAGAGTTTGAAAACAGGTCTTTGCGTCATCAGCAGCATCTGCAGTTTTTCTTTTTCTCTAGAGATCTTATTCCTTGGGTACAATTTTTCACCTACCACCTAATATTACACTAAATATAAAGTTTTGCTATGGTTTGAAAAATTGTACACAAGTTTGAATATGTAAGCTTATTCTTTTTTACATGGTCCCAGTGAGGTTGTACACCTGTCACAAAAAATTGTCTTTCTTCTAGAACAGATTCTTCTTACAATTGTGCATATAAAACCTGGCTATATGTAGGGGGAAACCCTAAATTATGGGATTTGGAAATCAGTGATCAGTATTCTAGTACCCATTTTAAGCCTCCTTACTGCTATAACTATTTAGCTTTAAAGCTTAAACAAAAAACATAATCTTTAAATAATTTGTGAACAAAATACCTCCTAGCCATATTCACATCTAAACATAAGCATCATTTAAAGAACTAAGTGCAGTATATCCCTAAATCACAACAGCAGTCAATTTAAAAGTATATTAAAACATTTTACAGGAGAATGTATTGGCAGCAGTCCATGATCTCAAAATGAAGAGATGTGTGATTCAGCAAGACAGGATTAAGGTCAGGAGTCTGTATACTATCAAGATGCTTTGGCTTGGCCTGGAGAAATCTGTTGTTGAACTGAAACACATTTTATTGTCCAAAATTTCTCAACATTGTGTAAATCTTATTTTCCAGCCTGCAGAATGGATGATTACTGAATGTGCTCAATAGACATAAACAAATGCAGAAATCTAGGTAATTCCAAAGGGTTCATTACTTTTCTTGCAACTACAAGTGCATTCTGTCATAGTACCACCCCCTCCTTGCTGATATTTACTGGCAACTTGTAGCACACGTGAACTTTTGTATTACACTGTATTACACTGGACAACAACAGAAATGGTTCTGAGTTAATAAGGTGCAATTCTTAATGATTTCAACATCCTAAACACGGATATAACCATGAAAATTTGTTATTGGCTCTCGTTTTAACGATAACTCTATGTGATCCATAATAGACACTGTATTAGGTACATCTATAAGATGAACTTTTTTATTATTTCAAAATACAGAGAAATAATGCATCATATTGTATCAGATCATGATGATCATACCCAGGAAGGTCTATTGCATCACTATCTGACGTAGGATTACGCAATATCGAGATATATAAAGCAAAACACCATAGGATGAGCGATTTATTTCTGTTACTTCTTGTGCTAAATGTCATGTTAGATGTCAGTTCAGCTGCGTTAGGTTAAATGTAATTCCAGCTGCGTTATAAACACTACTGAAGTGATTCAGATAGTGTCCGTCAACAAGTATCAATGCCTCGTAATTGTATCAATATTGCGGACAATTTTTGTTACATTTGTCGGCATGTGACTTTTGTAAATCAGATGAAGGATATTGCTTCAAATGCAAAAGTGAAGAAGGCATATCATCTGTATTTCGGGTGCAAGATCGGTGACCAGGACAAGTCCAGGGCTCCACACATATGTTGTTGTATGTGACGTCACAGTGGATGAATGGAAAAAGAAAGTTGATGCCCTTTTGCCGTTCTGATGGTTTGGAGGGAGCCCAGCAATCACATAACTGGCTGCTACTTCTGCATGGTGCCTCTTGTTTCTGGAGGCATTACAAAGAAGAAGTGGGCAATAGCGTATCCAAATATACCTTCTGCTAGCCGACCTATTCCGCATGGCGAAGGACTTCCTGTTCCCGAACCTCCGACAGAAGTTTCTGATGATCCTTCAGATGATGGCGATGGAGACGAAATGACTCCTGAGTTTCCTGGACCTTCGATGTCAGATGATCATCAGGAAACTGTTCTTGACTTCAGTCAAGGTGCATCATCTGTGCCACACAGAATAATGCAGGAAGAACTGAACGATCTCGTTCGTGATCTGGAGCTGTCCAATTACTAGGCTCAAGACTTCAGCAATGGAATCTTCTTCAGGTAAATGTACGAGGGACATTGTATCGAAAGCGGCATCTGCAGTTAGAGCCTTTCTTCGGAAAGGTAGATAAGCTTGTGTTCTGCTCTGACATCAGCGGCTTGTTGAATGCCCTCGGAATCCAACATGTCCCACAAGAATGGCGATTGTTTATAGACTTCAAAAATGAGTCTCAAGGCAGTATTGCTTCATTATGGAAGTCGTCTTCCACCTATTCCAGTCGGACACGCTGTGGATATGAAAGAGACGTATGACAAAATGAAGCAGCTGCTGGATTGTCTTGAATACAGCAAGTATGGCTGGCATATCTGTTCTGACCTTAAGCTCTGTTGATGGGTCTGCAGCTGGGCTATACAAAGTACTGCTGGTTCCTATGTGAATGGGACAGCAGAGCACGTTTGAAGAAAGAGTGGCCCCAGAGGAAGTCTCTGAAGATTGGAGAGAGGAATGTGTAGCATTCAGCACTGGCAGAACCAGACAAAATACTTCTACCACCCCTACACATCAAACTTGGTTTGATGAAGAACTTGGTAAAAGCCATGGATCAGAATGGATCAGCATTTAAATACCTGTTTGAGAAATTCCCTCAGATCAGCAAAGCAAAAATTAAAGAGGAAATTTTTGTGGGTCCTCAGATCAGTCAACTCTTCATAGACGAGAAGTTTGACTACCTGCTTAAGGGTGACGAGAAAAAGGCTTGGGATGCATTTCGTTTGGTGTCAGCTAACTTCCTCGGGAATGTCAGGGTTGGAAACTGCAAGGAACTGTTTAAAGACATGTTGTCAATGTATCACAAACTTGGATCGACAATGTCCTTAAAGATCCATTACCTTCATTCCCATTCAGGAATTTTTCTCTGAATGCTGTGGCATGGTAAGCGCTGAACATGGCGAACGCTTTCATCAGGACATTTCAGCATTTGAGATAAGATACCAGGGGAAGTGGTCCACTTCTATGTTGGCTGATTACTGGTGGATGCTAGTCAGAGATGATCCTGAGCAGGTTCACAAACGACAGGCAAAGCAAAGTCGCAAATAGACGGGACTTCTGTTACAGTATGTGTTATTTCATAAATGCATAAAAACACTGTGAATTTCTAAGAAATGGTAGCCGTGTTAGCATTTCTATTGTCAAATTTGTGCTCAGCACCTTCAACTTAATTAAAATTGGCTAATTTTATCTCAAACATGCCTTTTGTAAAAATATTTTGTCCAGTGTTATTTCTGTTTACCTTGTCACATGTCTGAGCTGGGGTGTATTGGATATTAGTAACCAAACCACCTGGGGGTTATTGTCATTATGTTGTCAGTATTTGAGGCTGTTTAGTATGTCCGATGTCAGTCATCAATGTTATGTTGGCTCTTTTCTTTGCATTAGTGCACTTTAATGTTTAGTTTCATTTTTGTTCATTTCATTAAACGCTTCAGTTGTAGACATGCATTTCCTTCTCTCTTGTTCTTTTATTCATCATATACTACACCTGTGACAACTCCTTTTAAACTTAAGATGTTTTAGTAAGTTTTTTAGTATTTTTTTCTTACATATGGGCTTCAAACATTTATTTCTTGGTTTCCTAAACTTATTTCATTTATCAGCTTTATTGAATGTATTGCATGTATGAGGTTGATGTACTGCAAAGTTTATATGATGTACAACTCAGTGTTTTGTGGTTTGTTGGTTTTTCTGTAGGTGTAACAGCCCATCAACATTTTCTGATATTCAAGAAGTGTTCTCATCAGCTGTGATCCACCATGCTCCCGTTCAGCCCAAATTCACACTGGTGCCGGAGGTTCGCACATATGATCCTGTAACTGGGAAGTTGATTCGCAGGAGTTTTCAGGCACCTTGCCACCCTTCCTACCTACATCCCCACAAAATGGTTGTGAAAGCACCTACACCTGAAGCACATTTAAACTTCAGGTATTTTTTTACCCTTTTATATTCTGGTTCGTCACTATTTCGTCACTACATTTATAAATGTCTAATATATCTGTTATTGAGCTGTACCTCCTCTTTAGTTAAATAAAATCTTCTGTTAGAATTAATCTCCACTGTAGTTCTCTTCGAAGCAATAAGCAATGAAAACTATGTAACCACTGGAAATGCAAAAGACGTTTGAGATGAAAGTCTCTCAGTGAAAGCTATAGATATGGTATGGGGAAAACCACACCAGTGTTCTGTTGTTTTGTGCATTGCCCTCCCTCACTCAGTGGGTGACCATGCAAAGCAGGTGAGCTCTCTACATTTTCAGCTAAGGGAGTTCCACTTGTTGAATATTGAGGTAGTTATACTGGTTCTAAACATTTTGTGTTGATGGATGGACTGTATTTTAAGAATATTCGATACTATGAAGCGATTCCTTTTAGTATGCCAGCGTGGACATGGGTGCAGAATCAGGTTTGTGTGTGTATGTGACTGTATTAGATGATGGAAAGTATCTGGTGGCACTGATGCCCATTCCAACTGCAGCATAGCACTGACATCCCTCAGATTGTGTAGTTGTTGGTCAGCATGGTGAACCTAATGATGATCTAAGGGCTCCCAATTTGTGCATCACTGGATTGAGGTCAGGCAACATAGTAGGCACAAGATCTGCTAGGATTGACAAGTACCAGTTGACATTCAGAGACTCATGCAGTGGTATTAGTTAGTGGTCCTAAATCATACCAGGAAAACATCCCACAGATTTGTATCCTGCCAGCACTGTCCTGTGTTTGGCTTAAAGTTGAAGGTAGTTCTTATGTGTTTGGCAACGTTTATGCCAACGTCCATCCAGTTTATGCAATATGAACCTTGATTCGTCTAAGAACACACAGTTTTTCCAGGTGTACAACAAATCGATCAGCAAGCCTTCTTTTGGTTTCTCCAATATAAAGCTGATCTCTTACAAGTAATACAGTAGACAACTCCCATAGTCATGCATGAAGAGGGATGGGTGATGACGGAGTAGTTGCGGGCAACAGTACCACAGCCTTTATTTGAATGATAATTTATCTCACTTTTGACAAGTATGTCTGATGTTTTTGTAAGACATGCTTCTCAAGAGTCAGAGAAGTGAAATGGCATTTTAATACTAATGGACACTGCGATAATGACATCTGTTTGTATTGTCAGTTGCTATAGCAGCAATGAAATTGGGTCCTTCATCAGATGTATGTGTGTATGTAGGCATGTGCGTGTGACTGTGTGTGTCTCCTCCTACTACTAATTCAGAAGCACTTTACTTGCACAGCTGATGGACCTCTGTCTGAAACATCCTGTTTCTCTGGAATTGTGTGTCTGTGAGTGCCACCATTTTATTTGGGTAATTATATTGGAAATATGACTTAACTGCCTTATAACCATCATATTTTCTCTTACATTTACAGGTAGGCCTACCTACAGACAATTGTTGGTACCCAGGAGCAGTTGAGGTAAAGACACTTATGAATACATGAAATCTGGGTTGGAAAATGCAGTATATGAAGTTCCCTTTGTGTGTCTTGTACACCCTGTTTATTTTTCCTATAAAATAAAAGAATACTATAAAGGGGAATTCCAGTACACAAAATCATGGAGAACTAATATCTTTATACTCTTTTCCTGTAATAGTGTAATGAGAACTTTTTGTTTCCTATTTTATTGTTTGATTAAGTACAAATAAGTACAATTATTTGTGAGCCAAAATTGTGCATGCAGCAAACAAAGCATCCTCACCCATGAGTCCAGTCATGGCTAAATATGTATGTGATGTCAATATATCTCCACTGTTTCAAAGTAGCTTGAACATGTGGGGAAAATAAACTCTGACTAGAAGTTATTTGAGAGATGTATATAAAATATGAGAGAGTGAGAGAGTGTGAGAGTGAGAGAGTGTGAGAGAGAGAGTGTGAGAGAGAGAGAGAGTGTGAGAGAGAGAGAGAGTGTGAGAGAGAGAGAGAGTGTGAGAGAGAGAGAGAGAGTGTGAGAGAGAGAGAGGGAGAGAGAGAGAGTGAGGGAGAGAGAGAGAGTGTGAGGGAGAGAGAGAGAGTGTGAGGGAGAGAGAGAGAGTGTGAGGGAGAGAGAGACCATGGAAAGGGAACACATCTGATTGCAAAAAATACAACTGTTCAAGAATTTGTCATGCAAATAATATGGAATGCAGATGAAAATGCAGAGCAGCAGCACGTATAGATCTGAAGTTTTGCTTGTCATCATTGTTGGATAATTCTAGCTGAATATCAAAGATTACATTTTTTTTGTTAGTTTTTTTTAAACTAGTCATTTGTGGCTATGCATAGTTATAACTTGAAGTTTGAAAAATAAGATTTATGCTCTAACATATTAATAAATGTCATCATTCTTGCATAATATTTTGTGTGCTGGTATTCCTTTTTAATCTCCAAAAAGGTTGTATAAAAACCTGCTATAATTGCATCACTGGTCTCATTTCTCAGATTTTTTTATTTTTTACCAGAGATTTGCTTATTAAGATGTTAACATGAAGGGAACATATGTTGCTTTTTCAAGCCTTGATTGCATGTCAGTGTATTTACCCTAACTTTTCCAAAGTAACACTTGTCTTTAGGTTGGCCTGCATGTAAATGTAATGACTCTAGATTGTTTGCCCCATGTTGGTATTTCTGCCCTAAAGTGCATTTAAAATGCTGAATGACATTACATCTTAAATCAAGATCTAATTATGCATTTAAAAAAGCCCTGAGAGAACCAAGTTCAGTGTGATAGACATTTTATTTACTTATTAAGAAAAGGTATTTAACACCCAGTCCAATCCCCCTCTGTGAAAAAGTGAAATGCCAGTTCTTATGGCTCACTGGCGCTCGACCATGTAGATCCGGGGAGGGCACAGAGGGAGAGTGTGTTCTATTGAATCTGCCTGCATGGCACGGAGAGAAAGAGGGAGCGAAAGTCCCATCTACCTTCGAGCTGCCGGGGTGTCGCAATAAGAGAGTGGGTCTTTCATCAAGCCGCAGAGAGTGTCCTTTCCCAGCATTGCTGGATCGACAGTACACGAGCAACGAAGACCAATGGCCGTGAAAAGACCAGAATTCTCGGACTGAGGGATTTGACCTTTGGAGCTGGCTCGGACAGAGAGTCATAGGCCCTCGTGGGCAGGCCGTTCCAAAGCAGTGGGACTCCAGTTTAACCCAATGTTGTCAACAGGCACGGTGGAGTGTCTCCTTCAAAGTTTCTTTGTTTTTATTAATATCTTTGCAATAAGACTGTGTACAAATATGTTTCAGACATTTCCTAAATTTGTGGAATGTGCCATTTTAATTTCGTCAATAGTAAAAAATAAAGACCCTAAGAGAGGATATATAGAGGTTATAGGTTAAGAGGTTAAGATGCACATCATCTGCGTCTCACTGTATGATTCGCGTGTTCGTATGTCAGTCATGTCTTATCCATGTATTCACAGTGTGATTGATTTTGTGTGTCGATCTGTGTGAAACTAACCAATAAATAATCATGAAATCCCTAAGGATTTACCATTGAAATTTAAAACATTTCCTTCCTTATTCAGTTGGCATCGTTTTAGCTACCTAGCTAAAATGTTGTGCTGCTAGCTAGTAAGCTAAATGCTCTTACTGTGCAAAATTTGTGAACTGGAATTCTAATACAGAATTCATGACTTTTGTTTGAAAAAACTGACTGTCCGTTAGTAAACGTTTGTGTGAAAACTAGTATAGTATATGGATGTTTTGGACATACCAAGTTCTGTTCTGTGCAACTGAATCTTTTGTCTTTTGTCATATTTTTGATTATAGTTATAATGCTCATTTTTCACTTGCACACATAAAGCTTGATATTTTGATATTCTCTGAGGCTTGATATCTAATATAGTCATTGTTCAATCACATTTCATCTCTGTCCCTCTAAGATTTGGAAAAAAATGGTGTGACAGATCACACTTTTACTCAATAAATGATTATACAAAATGTCATTTTAGATGTGTATTACACATTTCAGTAGTACTTGCTCTACATTTGTGTTGGGTCACTACCAAAAGAATTAGTTCACATGAGTAAAAGTATGTTTTCAAATGAGATATGCAGTTTTTGAAGTTGATATCATATTTTCAGCTTTAGGGCCATATTATTTCTTTATGCAGAGCCTTAGGTCAAATGATAGCCCCTGGGGAAGAGAGCTGCGCTCATTCTGAACATTTTGATATGAAACATATGGCTATCATGCTATAAATACCCTTAAAGTGATTTTTTTTAAAAAATATGTTAAAACAGAGAAAATCGCCTGAGATTTCAGAGGGTGAAATGGCAAGTTGTTACTGTGAATCTGTGGGAAAGAGAGACATGTATATCTGTGAACATATTTCTGTGGGATGTGAAAAGTTGTTTGTCTTGGTAAGGGTATTAGTCTGATGGAATTTATGGTCATAGTTCCTTGAAGTATAACCAGGCTGGCATGAACTACACGCATTCCAATCTGTGGATTTTATAGCACCTATGTAGAAGGGTAATGGACAGAAAGCCAGGCCAGCGTGATAAGCTAGGCCGTTTATGGCTTTATTGCTTAGCATCTATGCACCAGAAGGGTCCTGGGTCCTGTCCCTTACCCATGGGTGAGAGAAAGCTCACCCTTACCAGGTCACAGTTTCATCAGGGGAATAAATTGTGGTTTATCTTCACTACACTACTGATAATTGTTTTTCACAGATAATTTACCCCATTTTATAAAAATAAATTTCTCTATTAATCTATTAACACTAAGGGAAAACAATTCTAAAGGATAGTCCATTTTCATGGGTATTATCTCTGATTGGAATGCAACTATTCATCTTGTCTTGCCAGATGAAAAGTTTTGTTGACTGTTTCTGCATTTAGGTTAGGACTGGGATGTCAGCTGCAAGGGGAGATTGATGGCACAGATCAAGATCTTGAACAACCTGGGCCCTCACGCAGAAAACGACAGCCAAGCATGTCTGAAACCATGCCCCTCTACACACTCTGCAAAGAGGACCTAGAAAGCATGGACAAAGAGGTAAGAACTGATGGCCATTCAACCCTTATGTACATCACAAATATACATTCAATGGGAATTTTCAGGAACACTTGCTCATTCATGTAATTATCCAGTCAGCCGATGTGTGGCAGCAGCACATTTATAAAATCAGATAGACACAGGACATCGCAAAGGAGGAAAATATTAATTGACTGTCTTTTAGAAATCTGTAAAAAGAGCTATGGGAAATGATTTATCTGATATTGTTTCCAAGAATTGTTACAGACCTAAGGTGCTATTTAATACCCAACCCCAGAGTTTGCCTCAGCTATGATGTGTTCAGCATTTTCTCATAGGTAAAATTCACAGAATCAGGTTGCATATTAAATGCTGTACTTCTGACTACCAATTTGATCCAGACTGCACTGCAGTTTTATTCAATTTGACTCTCCTGCTCATAAAACATAAAATCCTTCACTACCATTTGGTTCAACAAATATATCTTTATTGTACTGAAAAAAATGTCCATGTATAGCGGAGTAATTCCTCATGATGTTTTGCCTTCTTAATGCAATTCATCAACTCTTCCTGCGTTTTTAACTGGTAAAACTACCATGTTCGTATACACACAATCCACAAGCACATTTAGTCCAACGTAGAACATTGTTCTAGTTTGGTTGGCTTTAGAGTCATGTTCAACATTAGCTGTGCCTAGCCTGGTGGTCATTGGTAGTAGGTCATTGTGAAAGGAGATAAGCAGAGAGCTGTCAAGTTGCACAGTTTTACCTGCCACACCCCATGTGAGCTGGCATACAAATATGTATAGCATCCCTTTGAAGAATAGAAAATGTAATTTTTCATGTGAACATAATGCTGTTGTAGTGTTGCTCTTTCCAAGCCACCTTCAACAACTAAAACTCCACCCAATACAGCACATCACAGTGCGCATGTTACATGACTAGGATATCTCCAGAACGATACGCTCCCATCCATCAGTCTTTTCTCCAAATTGGTTTGTGGACTGTTGTGGCATTTGCTATAGCTGCGTAGTGATCAGTGTCACTACTATATTAATTAGCCTAATCGGTAATTTTCTCATTAACATCGTGTTGAAACTTATGCCTTCGTCCAGGTTTAAGAAACAGCACAATGACATGCAGAATTTAGATTTTTGAGGCAGAAACCATATTTTGTATTGCACGATGGAGCCGGTGCCTCTCATATTCAGAGTATCTGTATTCCAGAACTTGTTTCCAGCACCTCTGTGGTATTTTTTTTTTTAAATAAAATAAAATAAGTAATATTAATAAGTGATGTTTTATTAGTAATACTTATTTGTATGTAACCTCCATTCCAAAACTCCATCTAGCTCATTTTCTTTGGTAACTCCATTCCTAGTGTAATCAGGTTCACTCAGTTTAGTTTGATTATTTGTAATTTGATAGTTTGTTATTACACGTCATAGTCTAAGATGGAGCTTATATGTGTTTTGCACTTCTAGGCATCTACACTGATCCCTGTATTTCAACAGTATTCTAATTCAATGGTATCTTGAACTCTAACCTGCTGTACTGGCTCTAGGATACATAATATGATGTCATAGTCAATGGCAAAGCACTTTTGTTAAGTCGCTCTGGATAAGTGTGCTAAATGCCAAAAACGTAAATGTGCTCACATATTTGGAGGGCTAGCTAATGGCCAGGTTTGGAAATAGAAGAAAAAAGGCAACTGACTTTGTTGTCTTTGCTTAGAGAAGTAAGCAACAAAAATAAGCTGAAAATATTTTGTGGCACTTAATTCACTGTAAGCATTCAGCTGACAACTCCAGTCCTCTCATGGATTTGCTAAGATTTTTTGGTTGCAATTCCTTATTATACTGAAGTCATCATACTAATGCTTGGTCTATTTTGAACACTACTGCGTTATTTGGAGCACTTGAAGAACGGTTGCGTCTCTAGAGGGTATGCATTAATGTCACTTTTACTTCAGAATACTCCCTCAGTCAGACTGAGTGGCAAAACATTCTGCAACTTGGCTGCATTTATTGTTTATTTAAGGTACTTCAGTGCCATTAGCCAAAGTTTTTGGCACCAAGCAAAAGTTTCAGAAATGAGTAAAAAACCAAAACTGACGGTTGCTGCTTCCAAGACCTCTGGTTGCAACACCTGTCAATTTTCCAGGTCATTTAGC
The DNA here is from genome assembly GCF_041902795.1 of Electrophorus electricus. NCBI lineage: Eukaryota > Metazoa > Chordata > Actinopteri > Gymnotiformes > Gymnotidae > Electrophorus > Electrophorus electricus. The sequence continues at coordinate 27,908,070 of NC_137502.1, forward strand.
TTCTTTTAGCAGTTTCAGTTCTTTTGACAAACTGCTGCACCATTCATTCTGTTGTCCATTTCAGTCAGACTGGCCTGCATTTCAGTCTGACTTTCTTGAAATCATGTTATTTCAGCTCTTTTATTTGCTTCTTTCATTTGCAAAGGTGTCCCTAATGGAAAGTATTTTATAATCAAAAAATTTGGCAAATATGTCACATTTGTCATTGAGTTTTAATAAGGTATGGGGTGAGAGGTTTGTCAACCGACTGATTGTGGAAAGGACTTTTGGGTTGTTTAAAAAAAATAAAGATGCTAAATAAACTAAGTAAGTAAATAGGTTGAATATAAGTATGAGTATAAGTATGAGTATTAGAATATAAGTATAAGTATCAGAACCTATTGTCATTAAGTTTGAATGTATAAATCTCCAAAGTGCACATGTAAAATTAGACCTATGTTTTAAGATGGTTCAAGATTATATTGTAAACTATAATTTTCAAATTTGATCAATATATATTTTTGTTTTCTGTTTAGTTACATTTTGGGAATCAAATTTCCCAAAAAGTGTTTTTTTTCTGTAACGTTCCATCTGTTCTTCCATTACTTTCGACTGCCTTTTCAACTTTCCCTAGTCTCGAGCATATTTTACATTGTAATTGGTGGCTTCCCTTACCTATCCATAGATGAACAACAAAGATATGAGACCAAACTGTTTTTGTGATCCCTATTCAGCACCCACTACAGTCTTTCATTTCAGCCGTTGCAGAGCACTACTTTGGTCTATGTGCCTATGTTGTGGAGAATTGTTCCCTTTATAATGCCACCAGGATGAAAGATTACAAAAGTAGACAGCTATAAATATCTTTAATATGGATGGGTCGATAACACTGCCATCTGTCTTTCTCTCTCTCTCTCTCTTTCTATATATATATATATATATATATATATATATATATATATATATATATATATATATATATATATATATATACATACACACACAGACCAGTAACATGCGAAGAAGTAAAAGAGAAACCAGATGTTTTAAACAGATAGCCTCCATCAGCTGCGCAAGCAATATGGTGTTCTTTGAAAAAGTTGCGAAATAGTATTACTACATCCATTCAAATTGTTTTCTTTGGAGTTCAAAATAAGCTGGCTTGTCATTCAACAACACAAGTATGCATGTTTTCTTGTTATTATGTTCAGGTTTGATGAAGTTACTGTGGGGAGAAGAAAAGTTTTTTTAAAAAGGATACATACATGTGTAGAATTTATTTTTCTGGGAACACTTCTGTTGAACTGGGTACAAAATGTGCAAGTAAGCGAAATTCTGAATTATGAGTGACTTTCCCTTCCTTCAAATTAATAAAATTTTTCCTCCCTGTGTTCAGGCAATATCAACTTGGCTGTTTGTTTTTCACTCAAAGAAAAAATAACAATCCTATGATTTCATGTTTGTCCTACTCCTCAGCTGTGGCTGTTGACAGCAATGTTTTGAATTCTGAATATTAACAACTAAAACCTGGCCCAGATTCCATGTGATATGTTTTCAAATAGTGGAGCTTTCTACATATATCATTTATACATTGTTTTCTTTGGCAGGTGGATGATATTCTTGGAGAGGAGAGTGATAATGAGAATGAGGAACAAGGGAAGGAAGAGAGAATGGATGAAGAGGAGGAACAAGAACAGGAAAAAACACAGACCAGTAAGCAGAGTGCCAAAACAGATCACCAACAGGCCCTGAGCACTTTTGTTCAGGGTACAATCCTGATGCCATCCAGTGAAGAAAGCAGTCTGACTGGAACCATGCAAAGGTACTGTACCTGCAGTTGTCTTTTTAGTAGAAGTCAGGAAGTAATTTTGTTTGACTTGTTTCTCCTGATTTGTATAAGATTATTCTCTTATTTAAAATTCTGTGACATTAACCACTTTAGTGTAGGTTAGTGTTTTATTGGATGTGTTTTTTGTTGTAGAGATGAAATGGGTTTCAAAGTGATGCTGTCAGTTTTCTAGAGATGAGGCACAATCAGGCCACGCTGTCATTATGTCCTAGATTCATCTTCTTCCAAAGATCAGTTAGCATGGACAGAAACTTCAGTAGTTATTATGAGTGACTTAGCACTGTAAATTACTACACTGTGTGTGGAGATTTAATGCCAAGCGTGAATACCATTAATGATATGAAAAAATGTGAGGATAAAGTTAATGTTAAATCATTGCTGACTGCTTGTTTGTGCAGAACCCATCCATTTTAGCCTATTACAAAACGTTTTGGATTTGGTTATGGGTAGAGATGTTTTAATCATTTTTTTGTTTTTGCCCTGATACCGATCCGAGTCATTTAAAATTGAGTATGTTCAACTTATAGTTTCCTAGATAATACTATTGCACAGTGCACACTTTAAGTACATTAGTTATTAAAATCAACCCAATGTATATGCTTGACAATCATCCATTGCTTTTTTCATATTTCTTGCATTGTCCTACAAAATGACATGGAGCTGTTGCTTGTCTTTTTCCCCAAGTGTTGAACATCTCTTTGACTGCTTGTTTTACATGCTCTGCTCCATGAGACCCACAGAACTGCTTTACATGCAATACCACACGCTTCAAATAAAAAAAATGGAGTCAATCCAGTGTGCTGTGAGACTAAGTAATGATATCAGGGAAAAATCAGAACTCCAAATATCTGTGGTAAAGCTAAAAGCAGTCACATATGATAAAAGACCTCGTAAGTGATTGCAAACCTTGTTGTAAAGTGTCGGTAAAACCAAGTCTGAAATGTAGTGTTGAGAGGGTATGACGTGCTGTTGCTCAACAAACTCCACAAGACGAGGAAAGCCTGTATTTTCTACCACAGCGATAGGCTGGTCATCCAATGTGATTAATTAAATTTAAGCTTAAATGTAAGCTTTTTGACCATATTGTGGTCTGGAGAAAATTTCTCTCATCTTATAAAAGTTTCCACATTTTAAAAGATTTATAGCTACATCCCAAAGCACCCTTGGTAAGTTGATTTATCTACGACAACTAAACTCCATATAAGAATATATGGAGTTATTGCTGCAAGAAAGAAATAGAGGGCAGGAATGGAAGCACATTTTCTCTAACTGAAATTACTGGTGCAATTTAGGAAGGACTTGTCTTTCATGGTGTGTAATCATCAGTGTGATGTGTAGTGATCTTTGAGGAAATTAAAACAGCATGGTACACGTGTCAAAGCTGGGGTTGTCATGGAGATGTCTATAGCAGCTCTCTAGTGACAGAGGGTCTTTGTGGGCCTTAATAATTTCAGACACATGCACACAAAAATACTTTTCATATCCCATTCGTCTTTCAGATTCTTCATGTTTAATGTTGTCTAAGGGAGCAATATGCTGCGTTTGTCCAGTTTGTTAGTTCCAAATGGTCTTATGGTGTACATACTATCAAAAACCTGTCATAATTTTGTTTCATGCGTTCTTGTTTCATGCTCTTTTTTCTACTGCCTATATAAAAGTATTTTCTTTGTGGCAGTAAAGCCATCCAACCAAATTCTCCTTGTACCACAATTTAAATGAGCATTAGAATGATCATTTAACAGCAGATATGGAGGTGTATATGGGATATGCTTATTAAGAATATTTAATAATGTACACTCACCAGCCACTTTATTAGGTAAACCTGTTCAACTGCTCGTTAACACAAATATCTAATCAGTGAATTACATGGCAGCAACTCAATGCATTTAGGCATGTAGATATGGTCAACACGACCTGCTGAAGTTCAAACCGAGCATCAGAAAGGGTAAGAAAAGTGGTTTAAGTGACTGAACGTGGCATGGTTAGTGATTCTAGTTGGGCCGGTCTGAGTATTTCAGAAAATGTTGCTCTGCTAGGACTTTCACACACAACCATATCTAGGGTTTACAGAGAATATATGGAAAAGAGAAAATATCCAGTTAGTGGCAGCTCTCTGGGCAAAAATACCTTGTCCTGCCTTATATCAACCTTTCAGGCTGGTCGTGGCGGTGTAATGGTATGGGGGAATATTTTTTATATTATTATGTGTATTTTCTTGGAACACTTTGGGCCCTTTAATACCAATTGAGAATCATTTAAACACCATAGCCTACCTGAGTATTGCCGATGACAGTGTACCCATCTTCTCATGGCTACTTCCAGCAGGATAACACACCATGTCACGCAGCCCAAGTAATCTCAGACTGGTTTCTTGAGCATAACAATTTCAAGTTCACTGTACTCAAATGGCATCCAGAGTCACCAGACCTCAATCCAAAAGAACACTTTTGCGATATGGTGGAATGTGAGATTCACATCATGGATGTGCAGCAACTGCATGATGCCATCGTGTCAATATGGATCAAAGTCACCTTGCTGAATCTATGCCACGGATAATTAAGGCAGTTCTGAAGGCAAAAGGGGTGTCCAGCCTGGTACTAGCAAGGTGTAAAATTTCTATTATATACATTGTTAAATTAAAAACATATAACCTCCTGCTTGTGCCAACACGCACATTACTAGTGCCAGTAGTGTCACTTTGTGGAGAATTTCTGCCTAACATCAGTGTGTATATGACTGTCCAGGTCCATGAAATGCTTCAAATCTAAAATGTAAATGGTATGCCTGCACTAAAAACTGCAAAAGACTACAAATTACTGGGTAGCTATCATAGGAAAAGCTTTTCAAGCTGCAGTACCACATGACTACGGTACCAAATGTATGGCTAGTGTCAAGAAAAGGAGAAATTGGGATGATGTCATGAGGCTTCCCAGTGTCAGACATTATGAAAGTACTTGTTGTGAATCATAATATTTCATAGTGTAGGCCTGTAGCTATATGTTCAGGCTGTGTTTTGAATGATTTGTCTAAAATCATTCAAAATAGGCTAGCTATGTTGAAATATATTGCATGTGTGTGACAGAAATATGACATGTAAGTTTTGGTTTTTAGTAAGATAAGTGAAGTTTTTAGTGTAGATTTTAGTACTTGAAGTAAATGAGATCAAACACTCAAAAATGCAAATATCAAGTTATTCTATGAAGGTGTGTGTCTATTAACATTTGCTCATGGGATGTTATTCCTGTAAGGAAACAGTCTTACAATCCTAACAATCTACTGAATCTTGTATGGGCTTACTTTTCTTGTTAGTACTGCATTGATTAATAAACACACCTATAAACAATATATCTGAAATAAGAATTAATGTCAGAATGAAAGCATGTTTTGTGTTTGTACATGACTTTGTATATTAGTCAAATTCCTGGTCTGCTCATCACGCTTGGCAACCCAATGATTGATCCTGGACCACTACTGAACAAGCAGGCACACCAGTGTTGCTGGAGTTTCTATGTCACTCCTGGCTTAAGAGTGGTCTGCTGCTCAAAAATCCATCCAGTGGTACAGATTCATTGGCTGAGATGTATAAAGTTAAACTGAGAGCAAGAGAGAAGGAGAATATTTAGCTGACATTATAGTAACATAATGCCAGTAAAGCAAATTTCAACAATCAGATACAATGTACAGAACATACAGGGAAAGGGCTTTTGGAGTTTTCCTTCCAGCTTTGTTGCATTATATTTTAAATATAAAATTAGGCTTGAAATTATATTTTAAATGTTTTGGAAAATACCATGTTATGGACTGTGTGTGACTATAACGAAAAATATATATCTTGTATATAGGTGTGTGTGTGTGTGTGTGTGTGTACACACACACACACATACACACACACACACATACATAGATAATAATATATATACCTTGTATACAGTCACGCAAAAGTCGTACACCGTCTATTGGAGTCATCTATTATGACTTTCTGCGGTCTCAATATGACATTAAGTTGAAAGCTGCCATACATCAATACAAGTCACTATATCCAGTGTGCAGTGGCATATATAACTGTATATAATATATAATATATAACTGCATTTATTATTGTTGTTGTTGCTATTATTGTTAATAATAATAATAATAATAATAATAATAATAATAATGATGGTTTGGGATATTTGTCATTTTATTATACAGCTCAGCTCAAGCTGTTTAAAACAGTCAGTCATGGTACACTGGTGCAAGGTGGTTACTGCTGCCTCTCGTCAGTTTTGTTTTTATTTTTGTTTTTTAATGTTTGATAGTTTGTTTTTGAATATTCATTCACTGACGGAGACAATTTGCCTAGTGACTATGCAGCTCAAATGTTTGTTTCCTGCAGGCTAATGATCAATTTGTTCCCTTCCATGATGGTTTAAATGAGTAGTTTTTGTTTGAGGGAAGATTGAATGTTTTTTTATTTAATACTAAAAATGGTTGTATTTAGTTGACTTTGTGGTGACTACTAAATAGGTTTTTGAGAAGGTGCAATGCCTTAGTTTGACTAGGATTATAATGCAATCATAATAAGACTTATTTATTTCTTATTATTTAATGTGTATTTTACAAAATATGTGATTAAATATAACACTGTTTATTAATAATATTTATAAAATGTACGATGAATGTACAATGAATTATAAAGTAAAAGTAAATTTTTTAATTTTATATATTTTATTTTTATTTTCTGGAGAAAAAAAATTTGTTTCAGTCTTGCCCACTTCTGGTCTCAGTCTTGACTCAGACGTGAGTACTAAGTTTGTGATTATATTTGTAGTTCGGTTGGTCTGGACCAAAGCAGGAAATGACACCTTGTTTTTTCGTCCTGGTACTCTTAGCGATCGCATTGACGTTTACCATGCAACCTAAAGATGTAAACAAAAGTCATATGGATATGTCCCATCCTGACTGAACACCTTTTATGACATGTATTTTGTGACAATAATTACGATAATGCCAACCGAACTAGAACAATGCTCTACACTGGGATAAATGTGCTTGTGGGTTGTGTGTATGTAGGGGGTGGTAGTTTTACCGGTTGAAAACTCAGGAAGAGCTGGCAAAAATGCATTATGAAGGCAAAACAGGGTGAGGAATTCCTCTGCTGTAGGAAGTCCATTTTAAATTTGTGGGTAGTTTTGTGCATTTAGTAATTCAGTATAGTAGAGATATGGGAGTTTAGCCAAATGTTAATAAGGCATTTTACCTCCTCATCGCTTCACATTTGCTCTCATTTTTGCTACCACCACTCTGTTCTTTCACGTGATATTTAGGGGTGACATCACGTCCAGCGATTGGTCCGTCTGGTGCCTTTAGCCTGTACTGTGTTCATGCTTCAAGCGATCCACACCAGAGTTCGTTTGGAAGCGAAACGAGACCGACTTGGGTCTCGGTCTGCTTATATGGTGTGCACCAGAGTTCCAAAGGTAGTGTTCTCACTTGTTCTAATGAACCACACTAACAGCAATCGTACCAGGGTTCATTTTAATCAAACCAAAGCCACAAAGTCTGAATGCACCCTAAAAGACTTGGTCTTGACTCGGACTTGATGTGTGCCGGTCTCAGTCTTGACTCAGACACTGCTTTTGTGGTTTTGACCTCACCAGTACTTATATTGTGACACTTGGTGCAAATCTGATGACTCTCTTGAGATGCTAGGGGCAATACAACAACAGTTCTCTAGATATAGACAGGTTATAAGGTTGTCATACGCAGAAGGAGACTTGACATGAACCTCACTAGTGGCAAAGCTGTCTACGGCTGAACACTGCTACAAAAACGAGACTGCAATACGTAACATTTGCAACCTTTGCTGTGTATCTTAACAAATCAACATGTTTTCCTTCACTCCTACCATCACTAATGTCCGTTTTGTGTTCTATAGGAGCCGCAAGAGAAAACTCGAGGAGGCTAAGGAAAATGATGATGATGAAGCTGCTGATGACAACTTTAACCAACATGAAGACTTGTCTAGGCAGTCTAGCAAGGACTCGAATGAGGATGAGGGAGGCAGCAGCTCAGAAGCAGATGAGATGGCTGCTGCTTTAGAGGCAGAGTTAAATGACTTCATTTGACCTGGGAGTGGATCTACATCTACAGGAGCAATATTTATCATGGTTCATGCTGCCTTTGCTCACACATGGTACCTCAGCTATATGAATAAATGTATAGATGTATGTGTGTGCATGATTGTACGCAGAAAAAGGGGTTGGGGGGGGGGATAGGTGGATTTGTATATAAATGTTTTAGTGGGGGCTAAAAGATATTTGAAGGGTTACATTTTTTGTTTGACTTTTGTCTATACAAATTTCATATAAATGTATAAAAATGGAATTAAAAAAAACATTTGGTCACGAATGCCAAAGAGTGAGAAAAGGCCTTTTTTGGCCAGCAGCTATATTTTTCCATGAATTTTTTGGTCTTCTATTACTTTTTTTCTGCACTTTTGTTTTCTCTCTCATGTTCTCTCCCTCGTTTGCTTTCTATGACTGAGTTTTTGAGAGGTTCAGAATCCTCACTGGAAGTTAAACTCAGAGGCCTGAATTTGTCTAATGTTTCTGGTAGCATGTTTTGTGATTTCTCTTTTGGTTTTTATTGTGGTATTAAGCTTATGCATGTGATACTTTCTTCAAAAATGCCAATAATGTTAGCAGTCATAGCACTCAAATTTTCAACATAGTCAGAAATGAACTGTTAAGGTAGCTGCTTACAGTGAATACTTTGCTAGAACTAAACCGGGTGTGTGGTTGGTATTTCTGTACCATCCTGAACCATCACTGTAAACATTTAACTGATGTCTGCCAGAAAAAGAAACTTATCAGAAAAAGAAATTTATTTTGCATTGTGTTAGGATGAAATGATCTTCTGTTTCATGTGCTATCACTTTTATTTTCAATGAAAGTATGATGTAAAGTACTTGTATATGATATTTCATACTAGACTGGGGAAATGGGTTCATTTAATAAAGTTTTTTACAGATTAATTTGTTTTAAATATTTAAAAAAACCATTTTGTAGGAAAAATAATGCTATATTGGCTGAGTGTTGTCACTATGAACAGGTCCAGCGAGTTAAATGGGAGATGAAGATTCCATACCCAAAATAATTGAAATGGCAACAGCTGAGATGACAGCCAAGCTGCCCTTAGAATGTAAATTTAACAAAAACATGAACACCACACAAAAGTGTGTGCCACTTTGTACTCTTTAAAGGTTTATGGGTCTGGTAGACCCACCGTATTAATGGGTTTTTAAATCAGTAGGGCCATAACAATTTATGTAATAAAAATACCAGATGTTACAAGCAATAAAGAATATTTACCATTTACCTCTGTTAGATCATATTTATAAATAGTGTAATCTGTTTTTTTGTGATTAAATGTTAAAAAGAAAAATCAATATATAGGTGAAAAATATCTAAATGAAACAATGTTAAGAAATTAGATACATTTGTCAGTCTAAAAAAACATCAGCACCATTGAACTCTGTTCATGCCAGCCTATACAACACATGAGGGGCAGAGCTTTATTGTATGTTACATATGTATTTTTACACTTTATGCATGTAGACTTTTTGTCCAACTTGTGTCCAAACACCTCAGTGCACTTCTTTTTGTTTCTACAGGCTGCAACCTAGAATGATGAAAGATCAGTAATTTTTACTCAGATCTTTCTCTTTCTATCTTTTTGTCAGTCTCTCTCGCACACACACTACAGTTGATCAAGTAAGAAAGTCAAATGGATTTGAGGTCTCACCAAAGCCTTACTCAGCTCCTTGAGAAAGAACTGTCTACTATCGAGCTTTTATGTGCTTTCATTGTATTCTGTGATGTTTAGGATGTTGAAAAATATTGCAAGTGGCCAGTGTAGGGTTCTCCTTTTGCAGCTGTAGCTAATCACTTGTTTGTCCATGTTGTCCACTTTTATGACGTTATAGTCCATCATGAATTCTGTTTTTTGTTGCTCCTAGTCAGAAAAAGAAACTTTTTTCTGCTCCTGGTCACCCTTATGCCTTATGCACATAGCAGAGCAAGGACATATGGCTCTGAACACAAATTTGGAAGAGTTGACGAGCCTGTTCTTTGTATTCAACACCCCAGGTGGGAGCTCTGGCTTGTTTTTCTGTACTATCCTTACATTGTCCACTTCCCCTTTATGGGCTCCTGTCCCAGCTTGTGTATAAAAGTGATGTGTGTACTGAGTTCCTGTGTCATGTCCAAGACAACTCTCATTCCTTGGTTCTTCTCAGGGGCTCCTTCATCTGGCTTCCCTGGATACACTTGCAGGTTCCATGCATATGATGACACAGCATCACAGGCAGCCTAGATCTTGATTCCCTATTTTGTGGGTTTAGATACTTTACACTACCTGAAGGATCTGCGGCCCCTAAATGGCACCAGCTACTCATCAACATTGGCATTAGGGCCAGTATTGTAAAACATTGAGGCAGTGCACCCACTTGTCCCATACTGTCCTGATGGCAGCTATCTTGTCTCTCTTCCAATAAGATAGTCTGTCATCTCGGTTATCAAAGCAGACAAACTTCGAAGTAATGTGAACATTTTCTAGAGACGTGAGAAAAAGTTCTCTGCCAGTTTCTGTATCCCACAGGGATTTAGTGGTTTCCCCTTTGGATCCAAAAACTCCAGCAAGAATAAGAAGCCCAAAGTATGCACATAAATGGGTTTGATCCATCTCTTTCCACCCCTCTCCAAAAACCTTCTCTCTACATTTTTTTTTTTTTAATGTACCCAGGATAAGTTCTGCACATGAGTGACTGCCATCCATGTTGGTTGCATCTTTATCACATTGGTAGCCTTGCGGGGTGGCTCACTCTTTGGGCAAGGAGACCATTCAATTTCACCTCATTTTGGAGCTGATGCAACAGACAAAAATGTGATCTTCAAATTCTGAAAAATTGTTGTCTTCATTATTGTCCCAAGCTTCTCTCACTTTGAAAATCATCTCAATAAGTTTTTCTCAGCAGAGAACCTTCTCAATACTTCATCATCTTGATCGAGTGCAATGCAGTCACACAGGCAATGCTATTTATTTGTTGTGCTATGCCGCAAATTTGCAGGTGGGATAGTTTGAGAAAATATAGAGGTTCTTTCAAGATTGAGGGTAAAATGTATGGAAATACAGACCCGTTTTGGTGCTCGAAATGTAGCAATGTTGCAACCTTGTGTGGGAACACATACATACGCACGCACACACACACTAATGGCGGGACACATAGGAGGAGGACAGAATGAAGGGACACAGCATATCCACACTTTTATTACCAGCAGGGTTTAGTGGACCTGAACATCGCATGTGTAATATAAATATGTGGGTGGGGTGTACAGTGTGAAATCACTGAAAATTTTGTGTTGTGTTCTTCACAGAAAATGAACCAAGGCCAAGGAGTCTGAGGTTCAAATAATAAAAATAATTGCATTTGTTTTTGGTAAACACTGAAAATGTGTGCCACAGACCCAAACACCACACAAGTGTAAACATTTTCTTCAGAATCTTATGCTAAAATGATTGATTCTAAGGATAAAATAAGGTTCAGTAAACAAATAAATAAATGAATGTTTGCATTGCATACTCAAATTTATCATCTATTCTGTTTTATTTCATATGACAGTTTCTGCTTTGACAGCATACTCATCTGCTGCATTATTTTATTTGAATACATAAATCCAAAAAGAAATAAGACCACAGCTGCACCACATGGACCATTTCAGATGGCCACAGGGCTAAAGCAGATTTACTTAGCACACAATGCATACTGGACTCATGCTACCCATGAGTCTTAACAGAATCAGAATATCCATGAATTACCCTAGCAAGATCAGTGACACTTGTAAAGGAAAAAACAAATATTGGGTAGGTCAGGACAGAACCCAAAGAGATTGTTCAAAGTTTTTTAATTGTATCAACTTATATTTTGAATTGATGAGACCTACACATTCCTTCCAGACCTCACCCAATCTCCACACCTCATACCTCCCTATTAACATGCCAGGGGCAGCAGTGCTGGAACGTTTTCAGCTGTGGGACAGAAGTGATGTATCTCCTACATGGCTAAATGCCCATCAGTCACATTACCTGCAGTGCTCTCATTCTCATTTCTTTCTCTCAGTGCTCTAAGAGGGGAAATGAACACTTTTCCACTCATTCAAGTCACCCCCAATGCAGCAGCAATGCAGACTCATAAAAGCACTTAAGAACAAAACCATTATGTCGATGGCATTTCAAAATAGATTCAAATCATATGGTGATGACTAAATTGACACTTTATTAAAATAGCTGCGATTATGGTTCATTGTAACCATGCATGGACTAGTCTAGTCAAGTCAAATTTATTTATATAATGCTTTTCACAACAGATGTCACAAAGCAGCTTAACACATGTGTGAGTCCAAGCCCCCAGTGAGAAGCCAAGGGTGCCAGTGGCAAGGAACAACTCCCTAGAGCATGAGGAAGAAACCTCGAGAGGAACCAAGACTCAAAGGGGGGCCCATCCTCCTCTGGCTGACAACAGACACCACAATAGTAACAATATAGACAATAAGAATTAGTAGGTGAAACCCTTACATCAATATAATTTCACAGATTTCAGAAGTTGTACTTTTTTAAAAATTGTCTAGGTATTGCTCATATGGTACCTAGTTCCAGCATATATTACAGACTTAGTCTCATCAGGTGGATGAATCATTATTAGAATTTATTTGATTTTCCCAAATCCTGTCATATTTATCTGTAATTGTAGAATGCATGTTTGACAGACATTATAACAATAGCTAAAATGTTCAATGCTAAGTAGCCAAATCCAACTTTTAACATAGTTGTAATGGTGAGGAGGCGGACACGTGCAGAGAAAAGCAAGATTTATTATGGGCAAATCCAAAATAAATCTCGCTTCTTAGTGTTTTCATCTGCCTCATGTTTCCTCTGCAATACACATTCGTGTAAAACAAATGGTATAATGATCACATCTGCAATTTGAAGCAGAACACCCGAAAGATAGAACTCAAATGGTGCCACATTAAAATTGCAGTCTTCCAACTCACATTGAAGGAGAGCTGTCTTAACTAGAGAAAGGCACTTATTACTGTTAGAACAACTTACCTCTGTACCCCAATAGAAAACGACAAAAATAATCCTAAAGTAGATTTAGTATAATTGCACAACTAACTAGAAATAAAACTGACACCAAAGCTCATACTGCATCATCACATAATAGTAGACTTCAGTCAGAAAATTAAGTACATTAGAGATAAGTATTAATGTGGCACCAAGCAGTTACATAGAGAACAAAGACCCTTGTCAATAAAAGGCATGAGATACATTTACTGAATGAACACCTTCCACCTGCTAACCAGATTCACTGCCTGTACATTTCTTTAAAGAAATTCTACCTGTAGTAATCAAATATAAATATACTAAATATATAATAAACTCCTCCCTGAACATTGGCTACATATATAAATCGTTCAAATTAGCAGTAATCAAACCACTCATCAAGAAAGCTAACCTCGATCCATGTCAGTTGTCAAACTAAAACCTTCCTTTTATTTCTAAGATCCTAGAAAAGAATCCTGTCGCTCAGCAGCTAAGCTCACACCCCCACTTGAACAAGATACATAAAGTCTTTCAGTCAGGGTTTAGGCCTCATCATAATATATAGACAGCACTGATTAAAGTAGTTAATGACCTGTTTTTTGTTACAAACCAGGGTTTTGTCTCTTTGCTTATATTACTTGATATCCCCCTGTGTCTACAGGAATCCAGATCACAAAACACATAGGTAAATACAGTTTCAGCTGTTTCTAGGGCAGTAGGTAGGTAGGGAAAAGGAATGAGGCGACATTTCAGAAAATCTGTCATCCACTACCATTATGACAGTGTATCCCTCAGAAGCAGGCAGGTCCATGATGAAGTCCACTGCTAAGTGGGTTCAGGGGCAACGTGGTAAAGGCAGCGGCTGCAATTCACCATTGGGGAGAGTACGAAAGGTATGTGACTGAGCACAGACAACACAGTACATGATGTAAGCACACGTCATCAGGAAGGGAAGGCCACCCAATCTTTCGGGACAGCATGTGTGTACTTCATGTGATGCCTGGAAGACCATTATACAGGGTCATGTGAGCCCATTCCAGGAGTGTTCCTCTAAGAGAGGTGGACACACACAGTTGACTGGGGGGGGCAGTTCTCTGGGCTAGGGTCATCCTCGAGATCCTCCTCTAGGTCAATTTGAAAACCTCACTGTACTGGAGCTAGGAAGCAGCTGTTAGGTAGGATAGACTCTGGATCTTAGTTAGTATCTCCCTTATAGTGGATGTGAGATAAAGCATCAGCCTTCTGATTCTTAGAATTAGATCTATAAGAGACTGTGAAATAAAACAGAGAGAACATTGACCACCTGGCTTGCCTTGTGTTGAGTCACTGATCTGACTTAAGGTATCCAAGGTTTTTATGCTCCGTATAAAACAAGAAGGGATGCACAGCTCCCTCCAACCAGTGTCTCCACTGTTCCAGGGCTAGTTTGATGACAAGAAGAACCCGGTTTCCTACATCATAATTTCTCTCAGAAGGTGAGGTCTGTAACACAGGCAGGATTTGGCCACATGGAAGACTTGGTATGCAGCATGAGAATGGCAATACTTTGCAAAGAGTGTGCAAGTGAGAGAAGCTTAAATAGAAGGTTAGTAAGGGAGAGAATAGTCATCAGGTGTGTCAAATTAGTACTCTGGCGAACCAGATCAAAGATTTGTGGGAAGGGATAGGCATGGCAGTGCTGGGATGAGCAATATTAAAGATTAAGATGAAAATCTATTTTTATTGTCAGGCTTTGCATTAAATACCCTTCTTCTCAGGCAAGGTATAGCTCTAGGGGTTCAAGGGCATTAAGAGTTATGGTTGCCTGGGATGTAATGATGCTGTCACTTCACCTTTTTTTGTTATTCAAGTTTGTTGACAGAGAGGTGGAGTGCTGATGTTTCAGGGAGCCCTCATGCTGGTGTTTCCCTCTGGCTTTATCCTTTAAGTTGTAGTGCCATAGCTAGATCTGCCAGAGTCCATCCTTGCACACTAAATTTGCACACTTTAGCATTTGGATATACCTAATAATCTATCCTCTTTTTCTACCAAGGTACATCTAGTCCTGTATCATGGTGTGCTGAGCCTCAACCCATCTCTGCTGCAGTGGCTCCTCCCACCACCTCCTCCTGATGCCCCATACTGTGGCCCACCCCCAAGCCATCCACTTCTCTATCTCCCTGAGCAGATATCTTGTGCCAGATAGAGATGATGCAAATTTTGGACTAGACCTGTTCATCGGTGACAAAGCATCTAAGAAATGTCCCGGTCTCGCCTGTAGATGAGCTGATGCTGTCATCCCAGAAAACAGTCTACCAGACAGACCCACTGGAGCAATTGTGGCTCCACATCTACATTTAAGTGACTACTTGGACTAAAAGTAACAATAAGCTCATAAATGGAGATAAGTGATAAGTATAGCCTTGGGTCGCTGGATGCTTCTTTCTCCTCAGGTCCATTTAATCTTCTCCCTCACCTATGACACAATCCCCCCCCCCCCCCCCAACAGCATTAAAAGCATTGTTTTATATTAAAATTAGCTCTATCTGCCAGTTTTGACAACAAACATAGTGGTCGCTTGTCTATTACTATACTTATGACTATTCAGACCGCCAAGACACACATGTTAATCTCACTTCAGTCTATCAGGGTAAATTTATCAAGACACAATAGGACAGCCAAAAAAGTAAAAGCAACATAAAAGGCAGAGATTAAAGTGATTATACAGCCTAAGCCGGTTCCACTTTCACCCTAAATCACAATTTCTTTCCACCAAGCAATATGTAAAAACAATAATCAATCCCAAAAGAAAAGCACACGTATTACCTGAGACACATGGAATTCACTCAACCCTTCCAATGTCTCAACGCAGCCAATCTTTAATACTAACAAAAATCAAATGGCGCCTCCCACACCAATAAAAAAACAAAAAACAAAAACGTATACACCACAACACTCACACAATCCATTTATCACTCCTTATAATAACATCATACGTACAGCTGCTCCAATTCTACAGCCTCACACTGACAATTCCCAATTCCCTTGCAAATGGAACTACTCTTAAGTAGAAAAAAAACCCCAGTGAAATTGATAAAGGCATCTGCTTCACACACAAGAAAAATAACTTTCCTTTTTATTGTATGTGCACTGCATTGAATCAATAGGCCGGTCTCAACCAAGACGTCTTCATTCACACTCAACTTCCAGTCCAGAAAAATGCCTACTCTCTGCTTTAAAAAGGGGTTTTGTCCAATCAGCATAATCGCATTTCACACTAATAGCATAACGCAGATCACCTGTGACCATGGAAAAAAATAAACCCACATAGTGATTCACATAAACAAAGCAAAAAAGGAAAATCATACATAAGTAACCATAAGTTCAAACCCAACCTGATTAAATTTAACAGCATTATTTACTGATTTGTGAAAATACAGAAAAAAACATTCTTTGCCCTTATCTCTCAGAGGTACAGGTCAGACCTTTGTCATGATTAAAACTGAATCAAAGGAGAGATGGGTTATCACAACAAACCCCAGAGGGATGCCAAACAATGAATATAACTAATAATAGCGCTATTGGTCCTGGAGTATGCTAGTGTTTTTTTGTGTGTGTTTGTGTTCCAGCCCTGGGGAGTTGGGACCCCCTGTCTTTTAA
This sequence comes from Electrophorus electricus, assembly GCF_041902795.1. Classification (NCBI taxonomy): domain Eukaryota; kingdom Metazoa; phylum Chordata; class Actinopteri; order Gymnotiformes; family Gymnotidae; genus Electrophorus; species Electrophorus electricus. The sequence continues at coordinate 27,924,679 of NC_137502.1, forward strand.
AGTTTCGGGAATTGCCTGCATCCACACCTGGGCCCGTGTTCACAAAACTTCTCAGTTTATTTGGTTATTTATTTTAGCTTGAGCTGTCTCTTTCTTCAAATAGGAACTAAAGTAAAGTAAAGTAAAAGGTCAGCTAAAATGAAATGATTGGTACAAGCCTAGTTATGTTTGTTGAGAGAATCTATGAAATATTCTCTCACCATTCACTCTAGTTAGTTTGGCTTGTTGATTCTTTTTCCAATTCTAATTCTATGTTTTTCAAAGAATTTTTGGCAAACTCATGAAATTTAAGTTGACTTAAATGAAATAAACTATTTTATTACCATGATGAGTCTGAAAAGCTGTCTTCACTCAAGTTTGATAATAAGATTGCTGTTTCACCTCTCCATGTTAGTTTACCCGTATAAGCATTCCCCTTGCTGGTTATTGAGACTGGGCCAGTCCCGTTGCATGGAACCTCCTGGATATTGTAATACATCCTGCCAGGATGTTAGCCAAATACTGCCCAGTGTAACACAAAAGGATCAAGCTATTTGCACATTTTAATACATGAAATATTAAGCTACAATTAGTCACACAGATCTTGTGGAACTGCAAGAATGTAGAGGAGACTAGGTATGGTTGTAACATAAGGAGAGTTGTAACGTCACCAATCCCACCAGTGAAGGATAAGATAGAAGTCACATGATCATTTCATTGCTTACCCATTTCCTCCCCAGTCCCATATGACAGTTGTTAAGGTTGGAAACTGGAGTATGCAGATTAGACAAAAAAACAAAAAAAACCAAAATAAAACACAGATTTTGAGGTAAGAAAGTAGTTTTTTACCAAGACTATATTTTGTTTAGTACTTATACTAGTGCAGATAAAATTATATGACTTAGATCAAGTTGTAGTTTATCAGGACTAATGTGATGCAATTTTCTCCCTGCTAATTTCAAAGCAACACTGAGCAGATGCTACAGATCACTGTAAAAATTGAGACCAAAAGTCCAGTGACTTTCCCAGTGTAGGTTACGAGAGCAGCAACAAGGTTTTCTCTGAGGTGCAGGAGGAAGTGTTGGTTGACTATTTGACATGTGAGGTAAGACAGGTAAGCCACCGGGAGCCAGAGTAGAATTCAACACTAGCGTAGGCACAAATTCAGAAACATTATGTCCATGTACTTGTTTTCTAGTCCACTTTCTTTTAGTTCAGAGTGTTTGCATATCAACTGGCAGTAACACAATATCAAATACAAACAAATATGGAATGAGAAGAAGATGACTGGTTCATATTCTTTATGAATTAGAATAGCCTTGGACATATCATAAAAAGATACAACTTTGATGGGAGCAATATATGGAATGTAGACAAAAGTGTTGTAACTACAGTCCAGTCACCAGACCATGTTGTTGCATGTCATGGAGTGAAGCTGCTATGTGAAAGCACATCAAGTGTGAGATATGTGCTCATGTCTGTAACATTCAAGCACTAGCAAATGCAAATGCCCCTAATTAATAAATTGATTAAGTCTTCAAGTCTGCTCCTGTGGCAGCCCCTTTGGCCTTCAAGCCTGCTCCTCTGTTGTTCCCCTCTCAGTCCGTGTGTCTCCCTCTGTGACTATCTCAGTATCCATAGTTGTTCCCCATCTATCCCTGGGTCTCCCACTGTGTCTGTCCCTGTACCCATGGTGGTTGCCCTTTCTCTCCCTGTGTCTCTGTTTGTGTTTGCCTCTGTACCCATGGTTGTTCCCTTCTCTATCCTTGGGTCTCCCTCTGTGTCTGTCCCTGTACCTGTGGTCTGTCCAGGTGCTCATGACCTGGCTAAACTGATCGTCTGCTGATTGCTATACTTTACCCAAGGGCCACGATATTGACACTGTATGTGATCAATGGATCTGTTATAAGCAGAAATATAGAAAATATTTTTAAAAAATGTTTAAATAACCTAGTTAGTATTAACGTAAATGACACAAAACACTGCCAGCACATTTGATCTAAAGCTACAATTACTAAATATTAGATCCATAACATTTAAAGTGCTTATATTTACAGCATTTAGCTGATGCCTTTATCCAAAGCAAATTACAATTATGATCAAGTACAACTTGAGCAATTGAAGGGCCTTGCACAGGGGCCAAACAGTGGCAACTTGAACCAGCAACTGTCCGATTACAAGGCAAGTACCTTAATCACTGAGCTACCACTGCCAGTCAAATTAATTATACCATACCAAATACATTATACTATCACAGATCGTATATTTAATGTATTCTGTCTAACAGAAACTTGGAGTAGGCCAAATGACTACATAGCTTTAAATTAAGCTGTTTGGCTTGTTCACTGGGGGTTTGGAATCTGACATCTGCAGAGCTGGTTTAAGACAATGGCTCTTGTAAAAATCACTATATAAATGAATTTGATTTTGACAGTATTTTCTTTTGATATTAAGATAGCAAATGTTGTTTTTTTGAGATCACAACTTACCAAACTGTTTTGTTTACACTACTATTATAGTATTCCATAGAAGACCTATCTCCTATCTTCATAATACCTGCAATGCCAAACTGTGCCGTTTGAAATATGTAATTTTAGGAAAGAAGATCTTGTGGTGTAATGCAAGTAAACAGAGAAAAAAAATAAAAATAAATATATATATATATATATATATATATATATATATATATATATATATATATATATATATATATATATATTTTTTTTTTTCCCCCTGTGGGCATGTGTTAGTACCTGTGTGTTTCCTCTTGTATCAGGACCTGATTAAAGTAAAAATGGATGCGTTCATCCATGATGTAGAGCATGTGTGCCTAATAATGGTGGATAGAGTAGCCAAAAACTGTACTCAAGTAGTAAAAGTAGTAATTTAATTATTACTTAAGTAAAAGTAAAAACTGTGTGTTAAAAACACTACTCAAGGTATATGAATTTCACGAATATTTGGCCTCAGAACCATCCCTCTTCATTGTCCAACAATAGTCTGCCAACAGAGGGACTCCACTTTCCAGAGGATGCCCCCCGTTTGAGTCTTGGTTCCTCTCAAGGTTTCTTCCTCGTGTTCTAGGGAGTTTTAACTTGCCACTGTCACCCTTGGCTTCTCACTGGACTCGGACATTTGTAAAGCTGCTTTGTGACAACATCTGTTGTAAAAAGCGCTATATAAATATAAATTTGATTTGATTTTGATTTGACTTTAATTGGTACCGATTTTCCATAGGCATACTATATATAATATCTGATTATAATCGGTTCTAAGCTATTTGTTCTAAGTAGGCAGATAAAAGCAGTTTGGTAGATCATGTCTGCTAAATGCCATACATGTAGCGGTAAATATAATGGTAAAAAAAAAAACTGAAAACATATTTGGATTCAGTGTGCAAAAATACATAATAAACAGCTGTTTTTCTTTGCTCTGGGTCTGTCGTACTTAGTTCGTGTGTTTTTTTAAGATGAGGTTTTTCATATGGACTATGCACTGTGCATATAGCATAAGCCACAAGTATCGCATTGGATTTGGTGATCACTTTGTGATTAGTACAGGCTGTGGGAATATTCCGAGCTCTTGCCAAAGGTAGTTTACTAGACATCTTATAGTTCTTTGTACTTAACTTGAAATTAGGCGACCGATTAGTCAAACCGGCTACCTAGGTGGATATCCTACGTTACCTAGCTAACAACTAACAACTGCGTCTGCATGTGGTCGAAAGAAATCTAAATGTATAGAATAATTTTTATAATATGTAAAATATGCCACAAAATGGGCGTGCATTGCTGCATGCCATCAGTTCAGTTCAGCTGCCTTTTCTGCTGCTTGTAGTAGGCTAGCCTTTTTTTTCTCAGAATATCATTAATATCGGACCACACTTTACTTTCATGTTAATAATGCACATTAGGAGATAACACCGATTTCATACAAAGATATGTGATCCTTACAGAAAAGGATATTTTGCGAACTACTTTTCCATGCCGGAAAGTGTGCCCTGTTCGGTGTTCATTGTCTCGGTCTACTGTCCAGTTGTCTAACTTTCTAAAGCAAAGCTGTGGCACTCAGTGATCATCTTTAGGAATTTCACTAACTCTCCAAGACTTGACAGGTGGTGGCGCAACGTATAAAATGTAAAATGTATTTTAAAATGTAACGAGAGGAACGTTTACATGTATAACGGAGTAAAAGTACATTTTTGACCTCGCATATGTACTCCAGTAACAGTACTATTTTAAAACATCTCTTAAAAGTACAATTTGTTCAAAAATGTACTTAGGTAAATGTAACGGAGTAAATGTAGCGCGTTACATTTCGTCACCATGACAAAAATTTGTTGAGAAAACTTTTAAGATCACAAGACCAATAAATTGTGGTCTCGAGACAGCAGTACAGAAAAAAAAACCACTAATGGATTTTCTGGACTGAAAATATGGGTAATATATAGGTTCGATCTACTTTTTAAAATAAACATGTTTGCATAATACGTATTCAATGCGTCTTTTTAATAAATTAGCTGAAAGTGCGACTGCAATTTCGAAATGTGCCACTAGGGAGTACTCGTAAGGGGGGCTGAAACTGCAGGTCTGAAACGGTCTAAAGTTGCGGCGCTGCGGCTCTGCAATTGTGTCCTACTGGCAAACAAGGGGGCTTGCGCGTCTTTGCGCTTGAGCAGTTCAAACTCTGGCCGTGCTAAGTGTGCTGTGTAGTAAGCGATGTAAAACAGGACAACTTCTATATTAGGTCTGCTGCCGATATACTGACTCAAAAATAGCTTTAGAATATAAGGAAATTACCCGCCTGTGAGCATTTCTCTGGAAAAATGAGCTGTCTGTAAACTCAAACGAAGTGCGCTCTCTGTTGATTGCGAGTCGTGGACCTCTGTTTCTTTGGTGCTGTATGCTGAGGAACTTTAAGACGTGGTAGAACTTGTTTTTGCATATGGGTCAGTTCAAATGGGGGAAATCTGGGATAAACCAGAATCATACATATTGACAGTGTAAGATGCTGAAAAGGTTTTATTGCGTTTTTCGTACAAATCGAAACCGGGAGAGCAGACTACATGACTGGATTTATGTGAAGCAAATGGGTAAGTCCGTTGTATAACCATGCTTGTTTTCACCATCTAGTTCTATCTGTAGATTTGATTCCATCGTGCATTACATTTATCGTGCATGATATTTAAGCATAATGGATTTGATAAATGGCACTATACTGCTCTTAAATATCCTTCAAATATGTAAAGCATATCCAAATGTTTTTGAATAAAAGTGATTATTTGTGAAATTGCGGAGGAGTTTGAACGGTCAGATAGACTCATGGTTTTGAATCCATATTTCTGAATTCAAAGGTGCAGTGCTTATCCTTGTAACATTTTTGTTTAATAGCGTAGCGTCATTCCGTCGATCAAAATATGTGAGAAAAGTGCATAAGACTGTTATACGTAATAATATCGTTGATTTTTCCTCTTACAGATTGGGGTGTGTTCGACATTTGCAATTCATTAGTTGTGCATGACAGTTACTCTTCTGTTTAAAGTACCTGCAATCTGTGTCTTTTCAATCATAAAGAAAACATAAACAGCACAACTAACACCAGTGCAAATTTGGCAGTGAGACTGCATAGCTTTGAAAAAAGGATGGAAAATACAGTAAATTACTGCATTGCAGAACCCTGAAGTTCCCAAAACCTATGCCATACTTTATTGGTTACACCTTGCTGTCACCGTCCTTATTTAACTGGTCTTGTGCAGTAAAGAAAGTCTGAGAGCACACACCTAAGCAAATATTAGGAGAATAAAAATGATATTTATTCACACTAGTTCATTTAAACAAATCCAAATAAATTAACAACTGCAATTAAGTGCTTGTGTCTGATAGCTTCTCTTCAGTTTATACTACTGATGCTTTATGTCTGCCTCACTATAAATAAACATATACAACAAAACTGAATCTAGTGCAAATGTGGAGGTGAGAATCTTTTTGCTTGTCCAAAAGCAAACTGTTCACAAAACTAATACCATGCAGAAATTTGATTTGTGCAGTATGATTGGTTAGAGCAGCAGGAGTAAAGTGCTTGTCTGCAGGGCAATAACGACTATTTTAAAACTGGAAAGGGCAGTCATTACTCTACTTTAAAGACTCAACATCCACATTGTAAGAGCCACATCAGTCACCATGACAACATTATCAGTCAGTGCAGAAGGCATGTCTTTCCTGGGTCGAGAAGTCTACTCCCCTCCCCCACCCCAATGTATATACATACATACATGACTAACCAGTGAGACTAAACATTGCAAACCTGGAGTTAGGTTCCCTTAAATGTGTTACGTCACGCTGATACCAAAGAGTCCTATACTTATAAATGCCAAATAAATATCACCATGGGCAACGAGTAAGTATGGTGGCCGAGAAGTCCCGTTGCGATGCACATTACCCATCGCATTGCAGATTAAACATGCACTGCAAATACACAAAGCATATTCATCAAAATGACATGTGCTACAATTTACAAACATGATAAATGCTATATCAATTTAGAATACACCTTATTAAATATGACAACATGTGCTGAACATATTTGAAACACAGTGCAACTTCAGAAAACATTACAATTCCAGTCACAACACAGTGGAAGTGTTGATTCCAGGGGATGTGGAGAAGGGATGGATTCTTGGGAGACACAGCAACTGTGGCTAATGAAAAGTAATTCATATTTGCAACTACCGGTTTTATCATTGGAATATGGTACAGAATAAACAACTGACCTATTCGTGTTTCACATTCTTGCTTATTTAACCACTGCTATATTGTAAAGAACACAGCCTTAAAGGATGCTGATTTAAAAAAAAATCCCATTTAAAAATCCCATTTAACACAAATATAAATAACTATCTAGCTACATTCAGACTGTTACTAAAATAGTTCCATTCAACCTAATGAGAATATTATACAACTCAGTTTCTGTCTAAATACCTACATTAAAAATGTGTTATTCATTTCAAATCATATTTTGCATTTATGTAAAACATCACACTTCAGATAAGAATAAGATGAGTAACAATAAGACCAGGATGACCAACATGTCCAAACTTGTCATTGTAGCAGACCAGCTAAACCATCAAACGTGGAATGAAAATGTAGCCTATGCTGTACATTAGTAACACACTATGAATGTAGCTAGCTAACTAAATTATTTAGATAGGTAATTAAATAGGTATTTTTAAATAAGTATTTAGACAGGTATTTATTCTTTAAGGCTGTATTCTGTATAACCTTGCAACAGTAAATACACAAAAATGCATATCATGAACAAGTCATTTGTTCAATCTGTATCAGTCAAACCAACGATAAAATGGTAGTAATCACAAATATCATAATTTCTGAAGTTCCATGGGTTTTCGGAAGTTGCGTGCATAACTTAATTACCCATCCTAAGCAGGGGTGTCACAGTGGGGAAAATCAAGACTGTAAGACTAGACAGACCAACCTGTGCACTGCCTGGATTGACGACAAGAGAGACTATGATTCAGTGCCCTCACATGGATGCTTGAGGCTGTGTAACATCAACAGATTAAATGTTCCTAATCTTTGCAATGTTCCTGAGGTGGAGAAAGGTGGTCCTAGAAATATTATTTACATGAGCTTTGAATGAGGGACTGGGATCCATAATCACTTTAAGATCTTTAACTGTTAAAGAAGATGTGAATGGGAGACCACTGAGATTCATTGAGTTTTTAGAGAACAAGGTCTTAGCTGTTTGTGGGTCTAATAGAAGCACTTCTGTTTTGTTGGGATACCCCCCACCCCCCAATGGAGACATTGACTTTATATTTATCTTTTTCTTTATTGATGTCATAAAGACCATTGTTTGTATATAGATATAAAGTTGATGAGGTACCACAACCACCCTCCATCCCCCCACTCTTCCACAGGAGTGGTTACCTGCCTTTACTTCTGTTTTCCCATGTTTGTTCTGTTTCCATGGTTCCTTGTCTCCTCCCTCCATAGTTTCTAGCTGTTCCTGGTTTGTCTTTCATTTGTGTTCCTATTTAAGCTCTGTGTTCACATTCATACATTGCTGGTCATTCTCTTCTCTTCATAGTTATGCTTCCCTGGTTGTCTCGGTATTCGCTAGTAACGTCCTGGATTCTTTTTGTCTTCCTTTGTCTGGTCTGTAGCCCTCTGGTTGCCCCTTTGTTTCTAATTTTATTTCCCTAGCCTATTCTTGTGTTTTGTTCTCCTTCTTTTTTCCTGTTTGGTTTCCTAATTAGCTCCATTCTGTGTGTACCCCATCTCTTGTGTTTTTTTCAGATGTTCGTTTGTTTCAGGTGCATCTTAATCTTCTGTTAGTTGGTTTTGTTAGCTCTCTCATGTTCTTAGTTATATTTTGTAGTCATATGCTATATGCCCATTAACCTGTTTAGTCTTTCTGTTCATCTCTGTACTGTGAAATTCCTTTGCTTTATTTGATTTTTGTTCATTAAACTTGCTTTCGCTTGTTTTACTCTGTCTAGGAATGTTCTCGTTTCTGTCATGACTTGCTATGATTCTGGTTTTAACTAGCCTACCTGTACTCACTCATTCGAGCCGATGTGTTCGCCCTTAACCCCATTATATTCGTGTGGAAATATATCTAATACCAACATCTCAGACAACACCCAAAACTTTACAATGAATGTCTTGCACAAATCAAAAATGCGTGTAAAAATGCCCCCTCCATGACAATAAAACCCCAACAATTACTGATGCATTTGTGAATGTTACGCCGAATGAGAAATACAAACGGAAAACACAGATGCTGTCTCACATTACCTAGTGAGGGACATGGTGCACATGTATGCTGTCAGCGAAGTATATCAGAAACTAATTAATACACATAACTGAAGATATAAGTTACCTTTACGCAGCTGCTTTTCAGAAACTACTGACAGCAAATGCAAAGCTGAAGTTAACATGGCTAAAGTAGATGTTACTTGAAATGTGAGTCAAATGCAGACCTTTGGGCAATTTGAGTAATATAATTTGATGCTGTTGCAATACTACAAAAGTTTTAGAAATAACTGTATTTGTTGTAATTTAGAAACAGTATATCCTGTAATATTTTTGTTTGGACCAAAACTGTTCCTACACATCAACTTCTATTTTTAATTTACTTAGCTTATGTATGTATATAAATATAAATGTACATATAAAGTACATTAATACACTTAGTATTATGTACATTAAAACTGAAATGCTTGTGGAACAAATGAAAATTTAGATCTACTTTTAGTAAATAGCAGGTATAAAAATGGACTATTCCATTGCTATAGTACTTCACCTTCTTCACTGAGTAATGGCTTGTAAATTAGGCTGTTGAATGTCACCAGTGGCCACCCATTACCTGTACTCATTAGGGTATGTTTTGCACTATTAGCTCTAATTCGTACTCGTCAGTACTGTTTTGGCTGGTTGTGCCTGTTGAATTGGTGTTATCAGTGAGAGAGTTTTCTGAGGTTTTTTTTTTTTTTTGGCATAAACCTTTTTTTTTTTTTCTTCACATTGTGGTTTGAACTACCAAGGCAGTGTTCTAGGAAAGTAGTTTAGCTGTGCTAACTATTTGGAGAACCTTTACATTACCTTCTTCACATTGCCAAATGCGATTTTATGGAAGGAAGGAGCTCAAGAAGAGGAGAGAGTTGCTCATAAGTATACACATAAGAAGCACACGCCTTCAGAAAGCAGCGGGTTCCTTTTAAGATTACTAAGCACAGTCTGCTGCACCTCCTGACACAGAAGAGTTCTTTTCTTTTGCACAGAGCATACATGTGTGCCTTTCATCAGCTGTAGTCTGCTTGGTGTGTTTGAGTCTAAATACAAACAGGCAACAAGGGGGCAGATGGAAGACGATCATCAGTTGCTCGCAGCTGGTGTTAGATCTTCAGTGTCAATTTGGTGTGTCTCTACCCTAACACTCCTCGTTCAACGAGTCTAGGACTTGTGAAGGTGGTAATTAGACTGAAAGCAGGAGCAGAGTTTATGGCCACTCCTACCACCCCTGGCAAAAATTATGGAATCACCAAACTTACAGGATTTTCAGCCAATCTTTTTCTTCATAGGAAATATACAAATCACAGATATGAGCCAAAACAATTTTGACAAAAAAAATCACAATATGTTGTGCCTTTTCAGGCTTTTGTGGACTTCGCTAATGAAAACAATATTCTACTGGCTCCAACTTTACTGAGCAGCAGTTGATAGATCAGTTTTGCAGGATGCAGCCTTATCATGGACCAATTTTGAAAATTTCCACCCTACATTTTCATTTGGAATTAGGTTCCAGTCTGTTTGCTAACTGTGTCACTGAGTTGATATGCCTTTTTTTTTTTTTTTTTTTTGTGCTGTGGCAAGATGCACCATCATCCTGAAAATAACATCATCATCAATGGAATGTGCAAGTGCATTGACTGTTGAGACTGATTGTCACCCCTCTGATCATTTACCTTACCTGCAGCCCCATATAATAAACAAGTAGGGAAATCTTAATTTGCATGTTATTACATTGAGATATGCGACAAATTCAAAGACCGTGAGGTATGCAATTATGCAAGAATATTTTGGATTCTTTTTTTGTTATTGTTACTTTGACAAACTCCTTTGTCACTTGGCTAATGATGATTAAGCTTGGATGTTCAGTTTAGGTAGTTAAGAGAATTACAGAAATTGAAAATGCTATCCTGGTATCCCTGAAAAGGTCCAGCTTCAAGACAACCAGATGATGATCTCCTCCATCAACTGCTGGGTCATTGCAGGGTAATTCTAGTCCCCTAAACTAAGTCATGGGCTTAGTCAGCAAAAGCAATCCACCTTTAGTCTGGTCCAAACCCAAACACATGGCAAGTTTGAATTAAAAGGCCCTGTTGAAACCAAGTATGGCATAATAACTCCATTTCTATTTACAGTGGTTAATGACCATTGGGTAACTGTAAATCTTGGGCAACAGGTTAAGGAATCACCTGCTTTTACAGAATAATCAATCAATAATCAGTGTAATCAAAAATTTTTTTTGTTTTGTTTTAATCATGCTTGGTTCACCATAAATGAACCACCATAAATGAATAATTTCTGTTATGTTAATTTTCCTTTTGTTATAGCGGTTTTCTTTAATGCAATGTTTGATAAGGTACCACCTCTTATTTTATAATTTCAGTGCATTTTCTAGTTGCTGATTATCACTGAATTAATATTTATCGACTAAAACGTGGTCTGCGGGTGATGTGTTTAATTTTGGTATAGGCTTTAATGACTATATTAAAGAACTTGTCACTTATGAGTTGATACTAAATTAATATCTGTTAAAATTAACTATTAATCAATCATTAATTACACTTTCCCTGGAATCTGGGTGATAACAATTTAATTTCCAATTTATTAAAGTGTTCATACTGCTACATCAGTGTAGCTAGCTGTAGTCTGTAACTTCATCTTGTCAAAATGTGTATAAAGTGGGAGTAAAAGTGAGCTGTGTTCCACTAAGGTTGCTAGGTAGTCAGTGGTTAGTAATGTTAGCATGTTGTGGTAGGGGAAAATGTCGAGTCAAGTCAAATTTATTTATATAGGGCTTTTTACAACAGATGTTGTCACGAAGCAGCTTTATAAATGACCGAGTCCAAGCCCCCAGTGAGCAAGCCAAGGATGACAGTGGCAAGGAAAAACTCCCTAGAGCACGAGGAAGAAACCTTGAGAGGAGCCAAGACTCAAAGGGGGGCTCATCCTCCGCTGGCTGACAACAGACACCACAATAGTAACAATATAGACAACAAGGGGCAGAATAAGTAGTGAAAGAGAAAAAATTTAAAAAAAAAAAAAAAAAGCAATTTATGTCTGGTCATGGTGGTGTGCGTGTGTATGAACCCATCCCGCAAGAGAACGTCCATTAAGGGCAACAGAGAAGTATTTGGCTGGGGTGGAGGTGCGGTGGGCTACAGGAGGAGACATCAGGAGGTGAAGGGAGTAGGCATGGCAGCTGAGACGGGTTGAGGCTCAGTAACATCATGACATCAGCTTTCCCATTTATGACGATTATGAACCAATCATTGGGGTAAAGGGCAGATATATATAGTAACAGACAAATTATACATTATATTTACCAACTGAAGAAAAATGATTACTCAATATATCTACTAAAACAACTACTGCACTTGTTTTTATATCCTTTGGAAATACAATGCATTTAAATTTACATTTACAGCATTTAGCAGATGCTTAGCTGCTTGCTCCATGGAAAAGGAAAATGCAAGGCTGGGTTTTTTTTTTAAACTTATTTACATACAAACACACATATGAAAATAACATCCATGTGTATATTTTCCTTATGTGTATTCTCTCTGACAGAGAGATCTAAGTCTAAGGATCTCTGATCCTTAGACTCTTTCCTTAAACAATGTACTTAAAGTATTCAAACCTCTTGTATTTCCCATTGAAGTCTCCCATACAGTGCTCTGTAGAGATTTCAAAACAGTAAGGCTTGAGTTCACACTGGTGATTGCTGTGGACATCAAACTGACTAACAGCCAAAAATCTGTAGGCATTTGTTGATGAATTCAGATATTGTAAATGGTGGCGAAGGTTTAACATGAAATCCTAATTTTAATCTTTCTGCTCACTTAGAGAATCAGTACGGAGTGTGGAGGGGTCATTGCCAGCTGGTGAATTCAATTCTCTGATTCATATAAGTGTGTGGCCCAGCTGGCTGAGCAGCAGAGATGTACCAGGAGGTGGCCTTCCTTGCAGGCAACACTGAACATCAGTTTACCACCTTTAACTTCAACCCTTTAGAAAATCCTTTGGAAATTAGCACCAAAAAGGGCATCTTCTACAAACGTGCCCAACATCTTCTGAGGCCTTTCTGTCAAGATGAAGAAATTCAATGTCAAACAGCTTTTACAGATGAAACTCTCTCAACTGACAATACCGCCATTATTAATGTCGGTGGTATCCGTTACCGAATCCCATGGTCAACACTTGAGGAGTTCCCGCTGACACGGCTGGGGAAGCTGCACAACTGCAGCAGTGCAGAAGAAATCCTAGATTTGTGTGATGACTATGATGCAAGATGTAATGAGTTCTTTTTTGACCGCAGCCCAAGTGCTTTCCGTTCCATTGTGACATTCATGGCTGCTGGTAAGCTCCGACTTCTGCGGGAGATGTGTGCTTTGTCATTCCAGGAAGAGCTGTTGTACTGGGGTGTGGAGGAGGCCAGCCTGGAGTGGTGCTGCCTGAGAAAGCTGCGGTACAGACAGGAGGAGCAACGCGAGCACATGCGACAGGAGGAGGAAGACACTGAGCTGGTGTTACCCCAATCCTGTGAGGAGGCACGGGGAGCCAGGGCCCAGCAAGAGGGTTTGCTGGCTGGATGCATGCGCCAGCTAAGGGACATGGTGGAGAACCCGCACTCAGGTCTGCCAGGGAAGATCTTTGCCTTCTTGTCAGTGGTGTTTGTAGTCATCACTGCGGTTACTTTGTGTACTAGTACCATGCCAGACCTAAGAGAAGAGGAAGAAAGGGTAAGTGTAGGCTTACCCACTTTGCACTGTTTTCTCAGGTATCTGAGACATAAAGCAATCATTATTAAGAGACAGGTGTATGTATGCTGCACAAATTTTCATAATTTTGTTATTCATAGTGTTTTATGTGCCTGTATTATCATTCAGTTTTCTGAAGACAAATATTTGTTGTGGGGGAATCATAATTATATCTTTGGTGTTTTTCTCTCAGCACACACTGCTTGTTAAACAAAAAGACAAAAAAAAGTTAACTAGCTCCTGGATGACACCAATAAAGGCAGATCAAGAAAAATCCTATAACTGCTCAATCAAAGCTACATGGGGCAATAAGTGGAGATAGGTTAAGGAATGCACAGGGGTCTGATCAAAAAATCACTCTATTTCTTTTAAAACAGTGTGCAGACCTGTTTTTTAAGAATGACATTTTGAAGTCTAACTTTCTTTTAGTGGGGAGTAGTCAGACCCTTCTAATCCTTCAGAGAAACAATAACAAAACTGATGGAAAAATAATACAGCGCTTTTACAACAGCTGCAGTTCACAAAGCAGCTTTACACATGTCCGAATCCAAGCAGCCAGTGAGAAGCCAAGGGCGACAGTGGCAAGGAACAACTCCCTAGAGCACGAGGAGGAAACCTTGAGAGGAGCCAACACTCAAGGACGGGGCCCATCCTCCTCTGGCCAACAATGGACACTACAATATTAACAATATAAACAATAAAGAGCAAACATATTTAGTTTTAAAAAAGTAATATAAAAACTCTATTGATACAGGCTACATATTCTTGGTTACTATAAGGAACACTTTTATCTGAGTGTAACTAATCAAAACTGCTCATTAGTATCTGCAGGGACTCTGCTGTGAATGTGCCCATTCTGGTGACATTCTGAAAAGTTCTGTGATGTAAGCCTATTAGCAAAATGGCAGGAAATCTGACCAATGAAACTTGATTTTCACAATGGAATTTCCTTATAGCAGCCATGCATTCTGAAGGAGTAAAACGTCAATTTCGAATGATGACTACAAAGGAGACATTATGACATGCCTAATTGAAAAGACTGTTCAAGGCTACCTTTTAATGATTTCTCAATAATTCAATGAGTTCGGACAACTTCATCTATAGCCAGAATGGAAAAATAGCCCAAAAGGAAAAGATATTAGCTTCTAGGGGTGTTGTGATATACCAGTATTGACAATACCCATCATATTTTCAAATATTTGAATATTTTGAATATTTTCATATTTTTTATATTTTACTAATATAATGTTAATAACACATAATATTGTAAATAATAAAGCAAATGTTTTCTTTACTGGACACCATATGATTTTCATACAACTGAGTCATGTTGTGGTCTGAAATAATACAGGAAATAACAAAAAAATATTATATAATTTACCACTGGTTAGTATTGCCGATTTGAAGATCATTATCTTAGCATATTATTAGCAGTCTACCACTTAGCTTACCAGATCACATCATAGGCTAATATCAATACCAGAACTGCATCATAGGCTAATGTAAGTACCAGATAAACATTTAAGCAATAAACATTTAACTCTAACGACATACACTGCTGTTTATATAGTGTCTATATATTATATAGTAGCTAGACATCAGTTATTTACTTTAGGTCATGTATGTCTACAGTTGCATATTCACATTACTCTTTTTTACTGATATCCGGAAAAGATGAATACAAAGCAATAGCTCAGGTAAAAAGCAGGAGAATGAACCCAATATATAAACTATTTTTATTCATGCTGAATTGATCGATATAAAAAGTCTAAATTAAGTCTTATTTGTAGAGAAAAATCCAAATTAAGTCTTTGAATAAGCAGTCTGAATTAATTATGATGCTGTCAGGCTTTAATAAGTGTGGGAAGCCTTGGAGACCACCTATAATTGTCTTCACTCCTCCATGGGAATAATTAAAACAATGTGGGGGCAGACAATTCAAATCACTATAAAATCACTGGAGCTGTCACTTCCTGCCAATTTATTTTTTTTGTAACATTTTCACACACTGAACCTGAACTCTGCAAAATAATATCTAATCTACTGAAGATCATGAATATTTACTGGTATGTTCTTTCCCAACATGATTCTGCTTTTTCATATTAAATCCATCAGCTGTAGAACAGCTACCAACTATGCAGGTAATCCTGTTGCAGTGTTTTTGTTTAAAGCAGATGTGCGTTCTGAGAAAGGGTCAGCGAGGTTATGCTCAAGTGGGTAACTGTCTACCTTCAATCTGATACTGTGTAAAAGCACTGTGAATGAAATGGAGGAAAGAAAAATGCACTTAGTGAAAAAGCTTTCCATTGAAGGACAACAATAAAGCAGCACACCATGCTCATTTGCCAGGTGCAGAGCTAATGACAATTTTCTTTACCAAAAACGGAAATATGCTTTGTCCATTGTGCATATATATACACCTAATAAAACAGACCTGGACAATCACACACACACACAGGTTTACCATGTATTTTGGTTTACAATTGCATGCATTTTACAACTGTAAATGAACAAAAGACTGCATTCAATCCTTTAAATATCATCAGAAAAAAGGTTGTTTTGAATTCTTCCAGTAACATATTTATGTTTTTTCTCTCAGTTTATGAAATGAAAATAGTCATTTCAGTAAATCTATGGTTTACTGAGATTAAATGGACCATAAATAACATACCCAATATTTAGGTATGACCAACTGACCTCCTCCCATTGATTTCTTGTTTGTGTTCCTCACTGTATAGTTTGACACCGATGTCTAGTTATGCTGCTGTGAAAATAATTGTTGTCTTTCATAGTGAACATAGAAATATTGTATGTAAATTGAAAAATTATTAATTTCTTCACATCAAGAGCTTGTTGATTCCAAGAGAATCTGTTCATTAATCAGACACAGGTTAAGGGTTAAGTCCAGTCAGCTAATTTGGGAGCAATGAAAAGTTATAAAATGGAAGAGAAAGAAATCAAAATAGAGCACAAACACCAAATACTTATCCACCCTCCCTTATGTTCTCTCTAGGGTGAGTGCTCCCAGAGATGCTACAATATCTTTGTCCTGGAGACGGTCTGTGTGGGATGGTTTTCCTTCGAATTCCTGCTGCGCTTCATCCAAACACAGGACAAATGTATATTCCTGCGCACACCACTCAACATCATTGACATAGTGGCCATCCTACCCTACTACATCACTCTGATTGTGGACTCTGTGTCAGTGAGCAACCGACCTACTGCCTCAGGAAACAATTTGGAGAAGGTGGGCTTGGTGCTGCGTGTCCTGCGAGCTCTGCGGATTTTCTATGTGATGCGATTAGCGCGTCATTCTCTAGGTCTGCAGACGCTGGGGCTGACCATACGCCGTTGCACGCGTGAGTTTGGCCTGGTACTGCTCTTCCTATGTGTTGCCATGGCACTGTTCTCTCCTCTAGTCTTCTTGGCTGAGAGCGAGATGGGTGCCAAGCAGGAGTTTACCAGCATCCCTGGCAGCTACTGGTGGGCTGTCATCTCTATGACGACAGTTGGATATGGTGACATGGTGCCTCGCAGTATTCCAGGACAGGTGGTGGCACTGAGTGGCATCCTGAGTGGAATTCTACTCATGGCATTTCCAGTCACATCCATATTCCACACATTTTCCCGCTCCTACCTGGAGCTGAAGGAAGAGGAAAGTCGTGCCAAGTCCCAAAACAGCGAGGACTCGCAGGATACAGACAGCTCCCTCCATGGAATCACTGAACACACTGTAGTTGCCAGCGCACTCCATCACAGATCTGTAACTATGGCAATTCCAGTGGCTCCAGAGGTTAGGCAGTCACCTAATAATCACTAAAGAAAACAGAAAATATAGGAAGTAGAGAAAGGATGCCTGCTTACAAGTGCCTACTAAAGGTACTGGGGCAGTAGAGCCAAAGGTATGATTGAAAATATGGGCAAATATGAGGAAAACGTATGTCACTGTTTACTTTTAACTGTGTGTGTGTATGAATATGAATTTTTCCAAATTGAAATGTCAAAAATGACATTATATAACCATATTTATCTTCCTTTAGGATGCCTGTTTTCTGCAATCAGTTTTTGTTTGTATTGAGGATTTCTGATTTCTGTATGTCTTCACTAACAGCTAGTAACAACTGAAAAATATGTATGCACAGAGAATTTCTGTGCTTTATGTGTTGTTTTAAAACTATATTAGCAGTAAATAGTTTAAATATTAGAAATAAGAAAATAATGAGACTTCAGTGGCTTATAACCATTGGGGCATACTACTGGTCAGCAGCATAAAACTGGGAATCTACAATTGCATTCACCATGTGATAGAATGGACAGAGTGGAATTAAGTCAATTGAAATCTGTGTTTACACATGCAAAGCACACCTCTAAGCACATATTAGTGGCAGACCAACTATTGACACTTTGCTCTGTTTCAAAAAGACTGCTAAATTGTTTTGCATCCACCTTTACAGCACAAAGAGCTGTTTATGACTTTAAAACATTAGGTACTGCATAGATCATTTTCAATAAGAAAATAATATTTTCATGTAGGTTTTCTCTAGACTCAGGATCCTTTTAAATACTCTGGAGTAGCACAAACGTCCAGATTTTTCATACATCAATAGGATATGTATTTCTAAATGGCCAGTGTAACAAGGTCTATTGTCATTTTCACTATTGTTCAACATGCCATTTACAATTCTAGCTATATTCAGTATTGCTGTACAAGCTAAAAAAAAAATTCCAATATAATAGCGTAATAAAACACTGAAAATGAAAAACATTAAGTACATTTATGTATCTTAAACCACATGCATTTTGGTAGCATAGTGCATTATTCAAACAGCATTGTTTGATGTTAATTGGTCAAATATAAAGTATTTTGTTTCGAGTTCCCTTGCTGGAATTATGTTCTTGAAAACAACTGACCTTTCATCAAATGCAACCACTTACATTACATCCCACTGTGGGAACTCTCACAAAACACACAAAACATCTAGCATCTTCAATTAGTACAATTAATAAGCAGCTTAACACAGACCTTTTTTCATTCTTTTTTAATTAATTATTTTTTTTCAAAAATAGTGAATTTTAGTACTTATTTTATTCATTTTACCATTGGTTTTACTGCATTTCAGCTAATCTTTCTTTTATTTGCTACTTCCTTTGATCTGAATTTTAAAGTATAAAAGGTGCTATACAAATAGATTAATTAACTAAATCAAATTGTATTTCTATTATTATTATTACTACATACTGTGGCAAACCACAAGGCTACCAATATAAGGCCAGAGTAGCATCTATTATGTATTCTGCCTTGTTAACAAACAGATAGCCTTAGGAACTGAATCATAACCTCTCAAAATTGAAATGAAAGGGCATTGCATATACTAGATCATGTGAGCTTATATAATTTTTTAAAATTATAATTGTGGACTTGGCCCTACTGCAGAAATATAGGACCAGACATTCTCTGTAAGCACTATGTTCACAAAGGACAATACAGGTTCTGCCAATACAAATGCTGGGATAATGTAAACAGCCACAAAGAATACAAACTTGTATCCTATTTTAATAAGAACTATTAGTCTATTCACCACGCATACACCATTTAGCAGACTGCAACAATCTGACCATGCAGTAAACTTATTTTTAGTGAGATAAAACCAAAATAAAGCCATAAAAATGTAACATTCTAGCCAAACAGCAAAACCATGTATAGGGAATTAAATACGTGTTCAACAATCTTTTGATGAAGTCTGACAAAGATTGTAAATGAACCATTAAAGTTGCTTAAAGTCATTCATGTTGTACTATAAAGTGCTGATTATTTTGAAGTAAATATACTAAAAGGCCACCTGTTTAGCTATATATAAAATTTAAAAGCATGTAAACTGTTGCTCTCTGATTACAAATGCAATGAATACACATAAAAAAAGGCGACTGGATTTAACATAAATTATGCTAAATGTACACTTAAAGCCCATCAAGAAACATTTTGCATATTATCATGGCGGAATATGGCTAAAATAATTATACATTTCACATATGAAATTCATACATTTCATAATACAGAATGTTGACAATAATTGTTTGGAAAAGCTAAAATGGTGTTGAAAACCATTTTGTATTAAAATACA
This sequence comes from Electrophorus electricus, assembly GCF_041902795.1. Lineage (NCBI taxonomy): Eukaryota > Metazoa > Chordata > Actinopteri > Gymnotiformes > Gymnotidae > Electrophorus > Electrophorus electricus. Next base: position 27,944,347 of record NC_137502.1, read on the forward strand.
AAAATAAACAATGACTGCCCAAAAAGAACATCCAAGCTTTTCAACATAAATAACTTATACATATGCAAAACATAATTCTGATATGATTTATGAATACAAATGTAAGAAAAATAACATATTACTTGGATCAGCATTTTGTTGGAGTACACAGTATACAAACTGTTTTTTTAATGCATAAAACAAGGACAATGAGCAGTAACAGAGATAAAGGTGCATCATACATGAATACATAACTAACCAGTCCTATACCTTCGCAGAAACCCACTGTTGATAATATAGTCACATTTTCATCTGAGAGTCATTCTTTGGTGGACCAGGATTGGGCAGTCATTTTATGGTAGTATGATTATGTTGGACCTTTGTCCAATCCTTTTTTGTCGATTATGACCAAAATCTAAAAATACCACTTAAGTACATTAAAGTACATTAATGTACTAAAGTACATTAAGTGCTACAATGTGTTTAAATAATTGAGTGGCACTGACACAGAAATTGTATATTAATTATTACCTAGTGCACAACAAAACATTTGGTTTGCTTTGGCACTAGCAAACAATAAAGTCAGATAACAAGAACTGTGTATGATTCAGATTTCTTAAAAAATCAGCATACAGAAGAGTCCCCAAAATGCCTTGTGTTTAACATCAGCCTAGAAAATACAATGAAATTACAGAACAAAATGAAAATGTCTAGATGACAATATGCTGTATCCCATTGTGTTCAGTTTCAAATTTAAGTTCTTCAAGCACCCAAGCTTTCCCTACAGATCCATATAAGAACACTGCTTTTAAAATGCCCAGTATAGCAGAAATGGCATCGTCTTCTGTACAAATGCATTTCAAAAGGGAATATATTGCTATTTCACACCAGTCAAAATAACTTTTTGTACCGATATCACTTATCACTGGACTATTTTAAAACTACTCAGAATAATCAAATCTGACTTAGAAGGTAGAACAAAAATGTATTATAATGAAAAATTACATACAATTCTACTGAAGTGATTCAGGAATATCAGCCTTGAACTTTTACCCACTAAATACCTTTTTAAAATCAATATTCACCACATATTCAATAACTCATAAGAGTGCATAATAATATTACTCACTATGAGCATGCCTTACTACAACACTTCAAATAGCACCTTCATTTAGCACTCAAAGAACAGTATATATTTGAACCTTTGGCCCCAGATTACATCATGATTAAGGGTTTAAAACTCAAATGATAATCAGCAATATCATCCAGAGATAGTACCCAAAACAACATGATGTCGCTCAGATGGTCCTGCAGTTGAAATGACTGTACTACTAAATGACTAATTCACATAAGAGGATGCAAAGGGATGATGCATTCCTCATATTAATCTTTAAAGCATGTGGGATATTTTTTCTTTTGGAGTATTGGTTGTAAAAGAATATTCCCAGTTTCTGCAAGCCAATTATAAAGGGAGTGTTTTTGAACACAGCATGAGTTACAACTCAACACATTCATAGCAAACAGAAGTCATACCAGCAAGACACAAACCCATTTAGTTTCTAAGCACTAAATGGCTAATCATCAACAAACAATATAACAATGGTGAAATATACATCAATTGTTTGTCAGTCCAGTGGGAAAAGCTGTTTTAAAAATACATTACTACTTCTGTGAAAGTAAACCAGCCCTTTTTTGTATCTAAGGCAGACATTTTTATTCTCAATAATTATTGTCCTGGACTCATATACAAAAAATACAGCTTCTGACTATAAAACAGTAGCTGAGCAGTGAGGTCAGAATCTTGTGTGGCATAAATACATGTACAGAGCCTGTGTGCATGCAGTCATTCACCCATGAACATGTAACCTTCTGTAATACGCAAGCATACAATAAATAAGAATCCATCAGTTCAGCGATGAAACATGAAAAGTGACAAAAGTCCAGGTCATCGTCAGGCAACAGTCTTCCCAAACTCAGACATTTTAAATGTTAAGAGTTTGTATGCCCATGCCTGCTGTGGATGCTTCTTGTGAATACAGTGTCTTACAGTGCCTTAGCGCTTGTGGTGTGTGTGGTGTGTGAAGCAGGTTTCTGTGGGTATCGGCTGTAGTAGTACACCTGGGAGAGGATGGCGATGTCCACACACACCTGCAACAAGCCACAGATCCAGAACTGCATAGGAGCCTGAGTTACCATGAAATAACCTGTTTTAAAGGTGTCTCCACTTGTCCACATCAACACCATTTTGATGCTAGAAAGAGAGAAGAAAGAAATATTATGGCACATTTTTCACTTAGACCGATTTCCATTTGTAACAAACAAAAATGTTTTAAGATTGTTTTGAAAGATGAGGAAATGAAGTTTCCTTGTTCTTTACAAAACCACCACTGAGGAACATTAACTCTTATTACGATCAAATTGCATGTTAGATAATAGCATATAAAGCAGTTTTAATTAGTGAGCTGCATAATTTATCATTGGCTAGCCAGAGATTGCAGACACGGCTCAGCTTATCACATATAGCGATCGTAGTGTCACAATCTAATAACAGCTTTATATGGCTGCAACTATAATGATCAACTTGCAGTTATATTTTAGTGAGGAACAGCTGCCTGTCTGTGTTAAAACACATCTGAGGAAGTTCTTTGCACTTCTATTTCACTGCTACTCTTTTTCTGGTCTTTGTGATCTCATCACATGAAATCAGTGTGTAAAACACGATGTTTAAGCATGCTGCCTTATTTTGGAAAAAAATGTTTCAAACATCTGTATCAAATAATAGGTAGGTCAAAATTGTTTTGTTTTTTTCACAACATATGGCAAATAACCACATGGCAAGGATTCCTCTTATTTTATGGCTTGGAAAATAAACAGCACAAACAAATTCAAATAAAACTTCTGAAAAGGCTAAACTGTTTAGCAGGAATTCATCATCATGACTTGTTTTTACAGAACATGAAGCTGTGTGGAGCCACAGGACAGTGTTGTTATGGCAACCTAATGGAGTTTGAACAGGTGCATTTCTTCTTGTAGACCGCTTCTTTAAATTGATCATCTCAAAAGAAGAAACAGAGCATCAGACTGATGGAGGAAAAAATAAATCTCAAAACTGTCCATTCTAAAAAAATTATAACCTGTAACAAATTTGTCAGCCCTCAGGATCCTGGGTGCATTGAACTGTGGGTGACAGCTCAATGCTGCTCAATGAAAATGTTTAAAAAGTGACAATTACAGTATTATAATTAATTATTATCCATAATTTTTTAAAGTCAAAGCCCCCAATGAGGAAGCCAAGGGCGACAGTGGCAATGAAAAACTCCCTAGAGCACGAGGAAGAAACCTTGAGAGGAACCAAGATTTAAAAGGGGGGGGGGGACACACCATCCTCCTCCGTCTGACAACGGACGCTACAATAGCAATACTCTCTCACACGCACGCGCGCACACACACACACACATACAGTCCTTCTTCAGTGTTACATTTTAACGTATGCAAATATCCCAGCAAAATCTATATAAATAAGAACGAGTCTTAGGACGCCTATTATATTGTAAAATAACCACATCAAAAAAAAGTGCCACCCAGCTGTAGGCATCTTGGCAGCCTCTCTGACTAGTTTATTCCTAGTCTTCTTATCAATTTTAGAGGGATATCCTGTTCTTAGTAATGTCACTTATGTGCCATATTTTCACCACTTATTTATTTTTGTTTTTACAATGTTCTATGATATGTACAATGCCTTGGATTTTTTATAACTCTCCTAATTAATATTTTTCAAAAATGACATCCTGTACCTGCTTTGTAAGTCCTGTGTGATTATATTAAAGATTATTACATCAACTGCACTGCAAACAATCAGAGGGATCAGCAATAACCCAGCGGAGCAAAATGGTCAAGTATGGTCTGTAGATCAGCAAGATGGCAAGGTTATGGCCTGCTGCACTCCCATTAGCTGAAGCTTACTTGCTTGGGCACCCAAACAGCAACACACTGCAGTAGTCTAATATAGAAGATGCTAAACCATGCATTACTTTCTCATTATTATGTTGGGTTAGTATATATCTTGTTTAGGATATTTCTCTTAAATTATATGCTGTTTAACAGATTTTACCTTACATTTTAATGAAAATGCTTACCTACTGTACTCAACAAGACTTCACAGTGGCTGTTGGAGACAGTGTCAAAGTAAAAAGCGATGCATGCTGTCAGAGACAGAGTAAATAGTGATACATGCTGAGCAGGGACAAGCTGACATCCAAGGAGAAGTGTTATGCAACAGACTCTATGCTTCCCTACTATGCTAACTGCCACTACAAACCACCAATGGCTGCTTATGTTCCCAAACCAAATCTGGAACGCTTTCTAGTGCAGGAGGAACAAACACCCACACAGCAAAGCAGAGCTGCTACAGGATACAAAGGGACAGCACTGAAAGGATGTGGAGTTCAACTAAAAGGATGTGGTGAACCTGATGCACAACTAAAATCACCTCTTCCTATAAACTTGAAACCACACAGTATGTGAAGTATAAAGTGTTTCAAGTCTTAAAACTCCCAGCATGTGAAAAAGCAAGCAACAATTAGTGTTTTACAGTGTGTACAGTGCTTATATTTTGATGCAGTGAGAGAAAAAAAACACCCGAGTTGAGTATTCCTCATCAAAGCTTCAAATAACATCATACTTGCATCCCCACCAAAACAAACAAACAAACAAAAACATACTTGTTTATACCGAGCTAGATATTCCCAGTAAATCAGTGTGACTTTAAGTATTATGAATGAACACCAGTGTCATAATGAACAGTGTGTTTTTTTGTATGCACTAGTAGGTGAGGTAGTTTTACTGCATTTGTGTCCAAAGAATCTTTACAGGGATCTGGGCCTGAACCCATAATGAAAAAAAAAAAAAAAACAAAAAAAAAAACAAAACTCCCCAAGAAGCTTGTAAAATTCCAAGCTCCCTTTACCTCTGGCCTTTCATTTGAGCCGCATTTTTCAGATATTTGTTTGATGTGCTGCCTGATTAAGGTCTGTCCTTTTGTGTTGCTTCCTTTCTTTCTATCCTACTCTTTGATCCAGCAGGTTTCTCTCTCTCCAATTTGCCTTCCTCTTGCGCTCATTCTTCCCTCCAGTCTGAAATGTATTTCTATATGAGTATTTCTGGATTTTCTGTGATGCAGCGCAGGGGATAATGGTTAAAGTGAAGAAATATCCATTTTCACACCAGGAGT